>NC_048443.1:12844371-13048502 GCF_004353265.1 Vitis riparia
CAAGGTCATTGTTCATGTAGGTCAAGTAATAACCAGTACCAACATCATGCTTGAACCACCCATTGTACTCAGAAAAAACGCATGGTGATAAGCCACCTGATCCACACCATGGAAGGACACCAAAACCAGAGGAAAAACAATAAGAAGATAGTTGTTAGGATAGAGACCTTAGGAGACTTTTTCATTTTCATGCATATCATACTTATGCTTTCATGTACTCTTGCTCTTGTTTATATATGATATGACACTTTTATTGATTTACATTGTCTTCTCGCTTTAAATTTCCTAAATTTTGTGTTGATTATCCCATGGTTGGTTTGAGGGGGAGATTTCTCTGTCTCCTAGATAACCAAGGTTTGTCATCATAAAAAAGGGGGAGATTGTTAGCCCAAGGGTTCTCCTAATCAGGTTTTGATGATAACAAACCATGGTTAAGTGACTAATTGTTTTAAATTGTTGTGAATTTTGAGGCTAATCCAAACTATGGTAATCACCCTAGAGGGGGGGGGGGTAAATAGGGTGATGGTCTCTTTTTCACAAATTCAAACTATGCAAGAATAAGAGACAATTATATGCAAATATATAATAAACAAAATAAACACAATTGCATATAATTTAAAAGAGTTAGGGAAGAGAGAGTGCAAACACGAGAGTTTATAGTGGTTTGGCACTTCCTTGCCTACGTCCACTCTCCTCAACCTCCTAACCGAGTGAGGGTTCCACTATCTTGAAGCTTCAACCAAGCTTCTAATCTCTTTACAATTGGATTATGATTCCAATTCACCCTCTTGGACTTTTGGCTCCAAGCACCCTTTACACTTCTTCAAGAGATATCCCTTTCTTGAACAACCTCTCAAGTGATACCCCTCACTTGAGAAAATTCCTCTCAAAGATATACAAATAATGATCTCACAAAAATCCTAGCACAAGAACTTTAAGCTCAAATGAGACAAGAAAAACTAGGATTGGATGGTGTACTAAAGCTATGCAAGTTTTGGAATAATGGTGCACTAAAAAATAATCTTCTAAATGATCTCGATCCCGTATTAGTTTGGTCCTTGATGAATTTTTGAGATTATGCCTGAGATTCTTAACAATTTAAAACAATTAGTCACTTAACCATGGTTTGTTATCATCAAAACCTGATTAGGAGAACCCTTGGGCTAACAATCTCCCCCTTTTTTATGATAACAAACCTTGGTTATCTAGGAAACAGAGAAATCTCCCCCTCAAACCAACCATGGGATAATCAACACAAAATTGAGGAAATTTAAAGGGAGAAGACAATGTAAATCAATAAGAGTGTCATATCATATATAAGCAAGAGCAAGAGTACATGAAAGCATAAGTATGATATGCATGAAAATGAAAAAGTTTCCTAAGGTCCCTATCCTACTTTTTCATTTTCATGCATATCATACTTATGCTTTCATGTACTCTTGCTCTTGCTTATATATGATATGACACTCTTATTGATTTACATTGTCTTCTCGCTTTAAATTTCCTAAATTTTGTGTTGATTATCCCATGGTTGGTTTGAGGGGGAGATTTCTCTGTCTCCCAACTTCAGGGCCTCGGGTTTGAGGGACTCTTCATCAGGATGGGATGGCTACCAGTTGTGATGGTTTCTGAGCCTATCTTTCCAACCTTAGTGCGTGCATTCTACTCCAGGATGACCTATGGACTTGGAGGACCGATTAGGACCACTATCCGAGGAGTTGAGATTGAGCTGAGCCCGGAGAGCATCTGCCGCATCCTTGACATTCCCCCCGTTGGTCTCAGAGTATATGAGGCCAAGGCATGGCCTACTATCCCAGGGTTCGAGCCTAGAGAGGCCATTCAGAGGCTATGCGGACTTGCAGATGCCCATGGGATGGGCAAACCTTCAGCATATAGCCTGACCGTGCCTAGCTGAGTCCTTCACCATATGATCTGCTCCATCCTATTGCCACGGGAAGGACATCGGGACGAGGTCTCCTACTATGAGGCCTTTCTTGTCGACTCACTTCTCACCGGGAGGCGGATACACGTAGGATATGTGATGATGAGGCATATGATGTCCTGTTGTGAGAGCACCACACGAGTGCTTCCCTACGGCCGCTTCCTCACTCGTGTGTTCAAGGATGCTAGGGTAGACTTGAGTAGAGAGACAGAGTTTGAGGCACCCAACATCTATGACACGTATGACGAGCACTCTCTGGGGCTCATGAAGTTTGAGAAAGCCCCCGATGGCTCCTGGGTTAAGAAAGCTAAGCGACAGGCCCGGGGACATGATCAGATACACCACGGAGTAGAAGAGGAGGACGAGATCAGAGAGATGGAGGATGGGTTGGACCCTCAGAGGGACCTTGAGCAGAGAGGGCCCGAGCTTGACATTCCGCCTCGACATCAATCAGAGGGCATTCATGTTGAGGCTATCTTCTCCGAGCCTATGATGACTGAGCCATCCTTCACAGCAGGCCCTTCATCTCAGCCATCATTTACTGAGCTACCATCTCAGGCTCCTCATGCTCCTGATCATCCACCTTGGATGGATTTGTCGGCACAGATCAGCTCTCTCGAGACTCGTATGGAGGAGTTAGCCGTAGTTCATGATACTCGCTTTTATTCCATGGAGGATCGCATCGATCAGCATCAGGCCGACTTCACCTCTCAGTTTGAGCATCTCGTACAAAGGATTGAGCATCTTGAGAGCCGCCAAGAGAGTCAGCATGAGGAGTTGATGGCTTACCTCCATTCTGTGTTTCCACCACCACCTCCTCAACCTTGAGTTTGTTTAGGATCCCCCTTCGTTTCTTTTTTATGTTGCCAAAGGGGGAGATATGTTAAGATAGGGACCTTAGGAGACTTTTTCATTTTCATGCATATCATACTTATGCTTTCATGTACTATTGTTCTTGCTTATATATGATATGACACTCTTATTGATTTCCATTGTCTTCTCACTTTAAAGTTCCTAAATTTTGTGTTGATTATCCCATGGTTGGTTTGAGGGGGAGATTTCTCTGTCTCCTAGATAACCAAGGTTTGTCATCATAAAAAATGGGGAGATTGTTAGCCCAAGGGTTCTCATAACCAGGTTTTGATGATAACAAATCATGGTTAAGTGACTAATTGTTTTAAATTGTTAAGAATCTCGGGCATAATCTCAAAAATTCATCAAGGACCAAACAAATACGGGATCGAGATCATTTGGAAGATTATTTTTTAGTGCACCATTATTCCAAAACTTGCATATCTTTAGTGCACCATCCAATCCTAGTTTCTCTTGTATCATTTGAGCTTAAAGTTCTTGTGCTAGGATTTTTGTGAGATCATTATTTGTATATCTTTGAGAGGAATTTTCTCAAGTGAGGGGTATTACTTGAGAGGTTGTTCAAGAGAGGGATATCTCTTGAAGAAGTGTAAAGGGTGCTTGGAGCCAAAAGTCCAAGAGGGTGAATTGGAACCATAATCCAATTGTAAAGAGATTGGAAGCTTGGTTGAAGCTTCAAGATAGTGGAACCCTCACTCGGTTAGGAGGTTGAGGAGAGTGGACGTAGGCAAGGACGTGCCGAACCACTATAAACTCTCGCGTTTGCACTCTCTCTTCCCTAACTCTTTTAAATTATATGCAATTGTGTTTATTTTGTTTATTATATATTTGCATATAATTGTCTCTTATTCTTGCATAGTTTAAATTTGTGAAAAAGAGACCATCACCCTATTTACCCCCCCTCCCTCTAGGGTGATTACCATAGTTTGGATTAGCCTCAAAATTCCTAACAATAGCAACCAAAGAAACAGAGTGAAAACACAAAGCACTAAACCATCAAATGAAGCTTCACCTCATGAAGTATTAGTGATCTTACGAGCTAGGTGAGAGAGGACCATAGGCTCAGATAAGAGCAAAAATGTGATTCGTAGTATGCATAGCAAAACAAAACATAGAGACAAATTGCTTTCTAGCAAAAACCAAAAGGAACCTGATATATAACCATAACAGTAAATCTACATTCATCCCAGAAAATCAACAAAGATCAAATATACAGAAAAAAAAAAAAAAAAAAAAAAAAAAAAAAAAGGAAAATTGTGTTTTGGGCCCAGCTGGGCCCAAAAATTAATGTATGGTCCATACAAGTTTCATATTTAAGTCCAACACTTAATGAAAGAGTGGAAATTGAGAGTAAGGATACTGTCTTTAAAAAATTCCTAAAATACCCTTGACTATTAAATGAAAAAACTAACCAATCACCTCACCTTTCTCATTCTCTCTTTGACTCTTTTGCCCTTCTCTCACCTATTTAATAGTGGAACCAACTTGAATCATTTTTCTTCATCAAATATGAAATATGGTTAAAAATTAGTATTACTAAATACCTTATCAAATATTATTCTTTTTTTCAAACTTACATAATATATAATAAATATCATTCTTTATTTCAAACCTATATTATTTCTCATATATATTAAATAATTTTTAAACACCTCATAAAATATTAGTATTATTTGTTTACTCTAACTTGTAGATTAGATATAATCAAATATTATATTTTTTCAAATTTATAGAACATATAATAAATACTTTTTAAATACCTCATAAAATATTATTAATTTTTTTTTCTAACTTGCAAATTAGGCACATGGTGTTTATTATTTTTTTTTAATATAATTTAAATACTCACATGCATATATATATATATATATATATATATATATATATATATATATATATATGTAATATTAATCAAGAAGACAATATTTATAAGACTAATTTACCAACCTCCCAATAATTTTGAAAATGTAAATAGGGTAATTGGCCAAATTGAAGTCTTCAAAAATATTCAAAATTTCTCCATTCCAAAATTACCTAATTGTTCTCCACACTAATCCTAAATATTTTTTAATAAAGATTTAAATATTTAAAACCATTAAAATAAATACTTTCTTATTAAAGTAATTTTTTCAAAGTAATAAGATAAAAATCATGAAATCTTCAAAACTATAATTACAACAAATATTTTTAATTTTAAAACTAATTTCATAATTTAAATTAATGATTTAAAAAAATAAAAATGTTATAAAAATAATTTTTGTTTATTTTTAATTCCATTTAAATATGATTTTTTTAATCTCTATTGATAACAATGAAATTATATTTATAAAGACAAAATAGTAAAAATATATATTTCATTTAGTTTACTTATAATGAATAATTCAAACATGATTGATTTTAATTTTATTTCCTATGTGTTAATTTTTGTAGGGAATGTCTTAATGACATAGTTTGGTAAAAAAAAAAAAAAAAAACTATCAATAATCGTCTTAATATCAAACTCAAGTTGTTTAAAAATCGTATAAAACCTATTAGAAGCCTTGTTAGTGTAATACCCTTGTACAATGACACGAATTTCATATCTCTCCTAAGTTATACATCCATGTAGGTATACTAATCATATTTTCAATGGTTTGGTTGAGAAAATGGTGGATGACTTAGGATTATTTTTTTTTTTTCCCAAATATCATTATTGGGAAAAATATTGGAATTTTCATGTGAAAGTTAAATAAAGTACATGACATAGGTGTACAATTCTTGGGTGGCAAGGAAAATAAAAAAGTAGTTTAAAATCAATTAAAATCATTCACAAAGGGTAATCTTGTACACCTTTGTATAATTAGTACATTTCCCTTGTACAGTTAGTGTAATACCCTTGTACAATATCACAAATTTTATATCCCTCCTAAATTATGTGTCCACATAGAAGTGTTTAACCATATTTCCAATGATTTAGTTGAGAAGATGGTAGATGATTTAAGGTCAAAATTTTTTTTCTCCAAATATTATTATTGGGGAAAATATCGGAATTTCCATGTTAGAATTAAATAAAGTGCATGACATATGCATACAATTCATAAGTGATAAAAATAAATAAAGGAATGACTCATAATCGATTATAATATTTCACAAAGGGTAGCCTTGTACACCTTTGTACATTTAGTACATTTCTCTTATACAGTTAGTGTAATACAATTTTACAATGGTGCAATAAATTAAATAAAATTTATTATTATTTTTATTTTCATATAAAAAAATAGTACTAAACAAGGTCTTCAATTTTTATTTTAAAAAATAGTTTTCATTTTTTAATTAAACATATTTTCAAAAAAAGACAATATAGAAAATAAAAAATAAATACTAGAAAAATATTTTAAAACCAAATTCAAATATAATCTATATAATTTTTAACTATTTGTTTTCATCTAAAATAAGTAAATATACATTTCAACCCTTTTATATAAGAAAAATTCAATCTCTACTATGTATTGATATAATCCACTTCTAAAGTTAGGTCATATGAAAACATTTTAATTGAGTACTTAAAATAAAAACTCTCCATACATCCTCTTTCTTTCTTTTTCTTTTTCTTATTTTAATAAATTTTCAATTAATTCAAATCATTAAAAAAAAATCCTTAATAAACAAATTTGTAACATTTCATATAACTTATTATTAAAAGTCATGTTCAAAAAGTTATTAAAATAAGGAAGAAAGAAGATTAAAAAAAATATATAATAGTAAAAAAACTTTAAAATACTTTTTAGTATAAAAAAAAATTAAAATAGTGAATATATATATTTTAAATAGTATTTTAATCATTAAATTATTTACTTCTAAAATGTAAAAAATAAAAATAAATGTAAAAGATAATTTTTATTTATTTAAATTAATATTTTTTAGAAAGTATTTTCCAAAATAGTCTTTGAATCATTAATATAATTTTTGTTTATTTATAATTTAAAAATAAAAAATAATGTTGATTTTTCAATTATTTATAAAAGAGTTTAAAAAATAAGAAAAAATTTAAAAATGGTTAAATAAGAAAGAATAGTGGTATGTGAAAAGTGGTAGAATAAAGATAAAAATGAGTCAAGTGAGTTTTTTTGTCAATTACTATCTCGTATCCTTATAATCAATTATAGGTGATTGGAAGACCTTACCTTAATTATCAAGCCTATATGGATTGAAAACACAATTGTCCCAAAAAAAAATCCACCCACACCAAACAACAATGACCCATAATGCAAAAAAAGAAGTGGAAGAACAGTGCAAATAACCAGAGAACCCTCATCTGAAGCAAAAAAGTTACTTGGCTTTGTGTATTTCTCCTCTTCTCTTGGCTACAAGACTCCAAAGTGCTCTCCGCTTCTTCCTCTCAGACCAGCAAAAATCGGTCGACTCATCTCTCCTTAACAGACTCTCACTCTAACCCCACTCACCCCGAATGCATCCCCTCATCTAAAACAACTCACTCTCTCTGTTATTTTCATTATTATTTTTCTTGCTTCTCCAGACTAGCCAAAACTCCCAGCTTCCTTTCTCTCCCTTCAGCTTCTTCTCACACAGCTTCTCTCATCTTTCTTATTGCTTGTCATCCAAGACTCTTTTCTCTAAACCTCCACCTCTCTCTCTGGTCCCCAAGGCTTCTCACTCTTCTCTGTCCAGAACCTCACTGAATTCCCCCTCTAAACTCTCTCCATTTTTCTTCTTGTTTTTCCCCTTTCTTTCTCTCCTAGACTTCTCTCAAAACCCAAATACTCCTCTGCTCTTTTTCTCACCCCCAACAGAAATGTGCATGCTCCACTCCAAAACTTTTTCACACCCCTTTCTAAATTTTTCTTGCCCATACCTACTCTCTCCTCTGCAGCTCCCTAATGGCCGAAGAATCCTACTGCTACGTGTCACCTGCTAACAGCCCACCACCAAGAATATTCCCTTATTCACAACTGCCCCATAACCAAACTCTCAGAAGGAGAAACCTCCTTTTGAAACATGTCGTCGCTGCTGTGGTCCCACAAGTGGTCCCTCTCTTGTAGAAAAATGTATCCTACAAGTGGCAAAAAGTGATGAAAAAAAATTTGGAGCCCCAAAATGGGGTCTATAAATAATAATAATAATAATAATTATACTCTTAATTTATATGGAAAAACAAAAGTGAATAATGCAAAAGAATTACAAAAAAAAAATGCAAATTAAAAGAAAAAACATAAATGAAAATAAAATATTAAAATTTCAAATAAAATTTCTTATATTAGTTTTTTTTTTATTTCTCCATTAAAGAAATAAAAAATTCATATTTTAAATTTTTTTTTTTTTTAAAAAAAAAAAGATTAAGTAGAGGGAGAAAGGAAACATTCCCAATAGCAATAGTGGAAAGTGTGAACTTGAGGATATTGGAAACACGTTTGAGATGTTCCTATGACCAAAAGTGGAAAGGCTATATATACAAGGAGACATTACTGAGGACACGACTCAGGCGAGGAGAAGTACACAGCCAACCTAATATATATACATATGGTTAGACTCCTTTCCCCAACCTATTATTCCCAGTCCTAGGGGGTTTCTTTTTTTCTCTCTAGAATCAGACGTGAGGTGCTCTTCTCCTCACTCTCACTCTCTGTATCTCCTTCTCTCTCCCATCTTCAAACTGTTGTCGATCTCATGTGTCCATGTACGAGACTGTTACTTTGGGTTTTAGAGTTGGTTTAACGTTGTTGAGTTTTCTTTTTTCTTTTTTTTTGCTTTTTCCTTGGAATTAGTGCAGTACAACCATACGGAAGTTCTGTTTGTTGCAGAGAAAATTCTGGGACTGAAAAGGAACGAAACTGACGTCTGTACTTTTCTTTTTCCTTTCGGTGTTTCTTCTTCTTCAAGAAACAAATTAATATACTAGTGTGCTCTATTTTGAGTTGTTTCTTTGAGGGAATAGACAGCCGTCTTAATAGTTTGTTTGGCTTCTGGGAAAGTTATACTCTCAAATAACAATAGAGAAAGAGAAACTTGTCGTCTCGCATATTATTCAATCTTTGGTTATTTGATTTTATTTTTTGTGAGACAAACAGCACAAGAAAAGGCGTTTCAAGATTACTTTCGGTTTTGTTTTTGGCCTTTTCTTGGATTTCTCTTTGTGTACGGTTTCTGGATCTCTTCTGTTTCATCAGATGCAGAAAAAGCATTATTCTTCTCCGTGATTTGCTGTTACAAGAGCATCAGAGTTCTTTATCTAATTCTGGTTACTACTACAAGGTTTTTTGGCGCTGACTTAAGATCCTAAGAACAAGAAGAAACATGGGTTTAAGCATGTCCTTTGTTTTTTTTCTTTTTCTTTTTCTTTTTCTTTTTTCTCATTTTCTCTTTTCTATTTCTTTACTACTACAAGTGTATAATCTTCAAGATTATAATAAATTTGATCTCCTTTTCTCGTGGACGTAGGTGATTACATTGACCCACGTTTCTTGATTAATTCGTTCAGTGGGACATCTGAATTAATCAGAAGTGTTGCATTGATCTCAGAATTTAACTATGGAATCCCAGAAGCCGCCAAATGCTGAGCCTGCTAAGAGATCATCATCAATTCCAAATCGACTCCCAATGGCAAGACGTGGACTTGGGAGAACCGGCGAAACTATACAACTTGTAACCAACCATTTCAAAGTTTCCATGCACTCCAATGCTAATACTGGTGCCCACTTTTACCAATATAATGTACCTCTTGAGTCCTCTTCTTTCCTTTGAAAACACAACATATGTATGTTGTTCGAGATCAACAACTTGATTTTCTCTTGAAATATTTGTGTTGGTCTAGGTATCTCTGGCTTATGAAGATGGGCACCCGGCTGATGCCAAAGATATTGGCAGAAAAGTTATGGACAAAGTTCATGAGACTTATCACACTGAGATGGCTGGTATGAGCTTTGCCTATGATGGCGAGAAGAGTTTGTTTACAATTGGCTCTCTTCCAAGCAAAAAGCTCCGATTCACGGTTGTCTTGGAGGATGCATCATCAAATAGGTATAATTTGAAATTTGCTCAGCTACTTTTGACTCTTTTGATCAGGTGTTTGTTTTAGACATTAACTTGGTGGTTGTTTTGTACAGAATATCAACTGCAAGAAACATTGACAGCCCTGATGATGGGAGTGACCGAAAAAGATCAAGGCGTCCCTACCATTCCAAAACATTCAATGTGGAGATTAGTTTTGCAGCCAAATTCCCAATGGATTCCATTGTAAGGGCATCATACGGCCAGCCATCAAAGCACCTCCAGGACGCCGCTCGGGTTTTAGACATCATACTAAGGCAGCATGCAGCAAAGAAGTAAACTCAAATTGGCCTTGTGATTTTACTGGGACTTAGACATCATCCTCTGCTAGCATCCTAACTCTGTTCAATGTTCATCTCCAGGGGCTGCCTTGTTGTTCGACAGTCATTTTTTGACAATCTACCTAGGAATTTCACACCTTTGGGAGGTGGTGTTCTTGGATGTCGAGGTTTCAATTCAAGCTTCAGAGCTACTCAAGGGGGTCTATTCTTGAATATGGGTAAGTTTTTATACTGCAATGCTGTCCCTCACATCCTTTTTCAACTAGTTGTTAATTTGTTTCCATCTTGGCACAGATGTCTCTACCACACTGGTCATACAGCCTGATCCAGTGAGAGATTTTCTCGTCTCTAATCAAAATGTTAAAGACATGTATCACATTGACTGGAGCAAGGTAATCCAAGTTCTCCCTCAATTCTAACAGCTTGTTTACTAGAACTTTGGTAATCAAACACTCTGCAAGTGTGTTTAACAGGCCAAAAGGATGCTAAAAAATCTGAGGGTCAAAACTTTACACTCCAATGCAGAGTGGAAAATCAGTGGACTGAGTGAGAACACCTGCAGAAATCAAACGTGAGCTTATAATTTGTGTTTTTCTTTGAATCTGGTGATGGATGTTAATTGTTTACTAGTGATCTCTGAATATGCTAATTTGCCACTTCCTTTCATGTCATAGCTTCTTAATGAAACAAAGAAATGAAGGGCCGGATGGGGGTGAAGTCCGAAGTGTTGAAGTAACAGTTTATGACTATTTTGTCAAACATCGAAAAATAAGTTTACAGTATTCTGGGGATTTTCCATGCATCAATGTTGGGAGATCAAAGCGCCCTGTCTATATTCCTCTCGAGGTGACTCATACATAGCTTTAAACTTTCAGTCTGCTGAGGCAAACAGCATACTCATATTTTTCTTGTGTATGCAGCTTTGCACATTGGTTTCCTTGCAACGCTATACCAAGCCATTGTCTACTCAGCAGAGATCTTCACTTGTGGAGAAATCACGACAAAAGCCTCAAGAACGGATGCAAGTCATAGAACAGGCAGATTTTATACTCTAAATGACTCATTTGCTTTGGGTATTTATGTGTATTATATACATGATCTTTACACGGTTGAACCCGTTGCAGGCATTAAAAAGCAACAAGTATGATGCAAACCCAATGCTCCGTTCTTCTGGAATTTCAATTAGTACTCAATTTACACAAGTTGAAGGCCGTATCTTGCCGACTCCAAGTGTAAATACTTCTTCCGATAAAATTTTGACACCCCCCCATCATTACAATTTGTTATGCATTGTCTACACCCCCCTTCTTACAGGCTCCATCTCTGTTGTTATCTCACTGCAGTTGAAATCAGGCAATGGGCAGGACTTGTCACCTCGAAACGGAAGGTGGAACTTCAACAATAAGGTGCTGTGTTTATGGTTTTGCCTTTTCTTTGACCTGAAAACATCTTGGTAACACACACTCCTGACAATCATTCCTTCAACTTTGTGTAGGAACTAGCTCAACCATCAAAGATTGACCCTTGGCTTATTGCAAGCTTCTCATCTCGCTGTAATATGAAAACACTGATTCAGGATCTCATCAAGTGTGCAAAAATGAAAGGAATTGTGAGTCTTGTCTGTTTCTGTCAATTACAAGATTAAACTGATTTCACTCTCCTAACTTGATCTGTATTTTATTTTCCTACAGTCCATGGGATATCCGGCTGAAATTTTTACAGAGAATCCTCAATATATGCAACAACCAGCTCCTGTTAGAGTGGACAAGATGATTAGCACTATGAAGTCACAATTCAGACGTTTGCCCCAGTTTATTCTTTGTATTCTTCCACAGAAGAAGAACTGCGACATCTATGGTTAGTCCTTGCTTGCTTTGAAATCAAAATGCGAAAAATGTAACGACTTATAACTCATTTCTCTGACAAAAACAATGATTTTTTTTAATTGAAGGTCCATGGAAACGACAATGCCTTTCAGGTTGTGGAGTTCCCACACAGTGCATTGCACCATCTGCACCAGTAGTGAATGATCAATACCTCACTAATGTGTTGTTAAAAATCAATGCCAAGGTGGATTAGAGAGTTACTCACCATCCCATTTGTATGTCATCTGGTTTTCACACATTGATATAGTCTTTCTACATTTTTCTTTCTGTTTCTCTACAGCTTGGGGGTTTGAATTCTTTGTTAACTATGGGATATTGTCCATCCCTTCGTTTGATTTCAACGATACCCACTTTAATCCTTGGAATGGATGTGTCCCATGGCTCTCCTGGCCGGGCTGATGTGCCGTCTATTGCCGCGGTAACATATACTTCATCAACATTTCTATTCTTATTGGTTTTTTATTAGATGCTAAGTTTTCCTCGACCCCAATTCTTAGGTGGTAAGTTCTAGGCATTGGCCATCGATTTCTCAATATAAAGCTACAGTACGTACACAGTCTCCCAAACTTGAGATGATAGATTCTCTATTCGAGCCTCTGCATAATTCCGAAGATAGTGGCATAATCAGGTTGGCGATATTCCATGTTTTGCTTGTGAAAATCATGGTTCCCTGAACAAGTTTTCTTGATTAGTTCAATTCCTTGAAGAATTAAAATTTTCTTCTTGCTGAAAAAAGGATCACTGTATTTTTTTTTCCCCATCAATAACAGGGGCGCCCTGTTGGACTTCTACAAAACTTCAGCAAAAAGGAAGCCTGAACAGATAATCATTTTCAGGTATGATTTAGTATTCTATTTTGCAAAGACAAAAAATAAAGCTGTCTTGGTTCACAATTGAGTTTCATCTAATTCTGATCTTGTTTGTAAAAGTTCAACCTTGTCTTGGCTCTTACCCTGCATCTTCTTCTTCATTTATCAATTCAGGGATGGAGTCGGTGAATCGCAATTCAACCAAGTCTTGAACATTGAACTGGAACAAATAATTGAGGTGTGTGCCCCTAATTCCTTTCTTGGGTGGAAAACATTGGTCATTTTAACTAAAAGGATGTTTATTTTCTTCAGGCCTGCAAACTCCTGGATGAGCAATGGCATCCAAAGTTCATGGTGATTATTGCACAGAAGAATCACCATACAAGATTCTTCCAGAATGGATCCCCCTCTAATGTTCCTCCCGGTTTGTCCCCTCTTTACCATCTCCAGAGCCAAGTGCAATGGTAAGCCATGAGACATAACCTTTTCTTTTGCCTTGATTTCTTGTGCAGGGACGATCGTGGACAACACAATATGTCATCCAACAAACAATGATTTCTATTTGTGTGCACATGCTGGGATGATTGTAAGCTCACTTATGGTTCTTAGTTTCACTGTTTTCTTCCTTTTGCTAAGCTTGGAGTGGGACGTAGTCGTGAATCAGAACTTGGTGTAACTTTACAGGGGACAAGCCGGCCTACGCATTACCATGTATTGCTGGATGAGCTTGGCTTTTCAGCAGATGACTTGCAGCAACTTGTGCATTCCTTGTGTTACGTGTAAGTAGATACTCATATTTATTCTTTATGCTTGGTGCTTGAGCCTCCTATGTTATATATCTTTGATCTCCATTATCACCAAAACATATGCAAGATATATTTATCAATTCATTTAGAACATGCATTTATTCACATGGAACATACCCGAATCCATTTCTGAATTTTGGTTGAAGATATATGGATCTTCTAAGGCTAAGGAGGGGAACCACCGTCACTGGATTCTCTCTGGCAATGGAAAGCGAGAGAGATTAGGGTTCTGTTCTATTCAAAGATGTGATATTACAAAATGAACAGACCCTTAACCTTTTATACCCTCCTGTCTTAGGGACCATACCCATTGGACTATTGGGCCTCACGAGTCTTAGGCTCATCATCTAAGAGTCGTGATGGTGTTTGGGCTCTACACATAGGTGGCCCATACTCTTGAACGAACAGAAAACAAATACTGTAAGAGGTGAATAGATTAGTCATGAATTATTGTTAGATATGTGAGTCCATATCTTAACATCCTATGCTTCCTTCCATGTTCACCTTCAGCATGGACCACACATGATAGAGAAAAAGAAGGATTGTTTTGCATTGCAAATGTTCTCTTCTTTGATCTCAAGAAATTTAAGACTCATTATAGATATATTTCTCAACTCATGCAGATATCAGAGGAGCACCACAGCTGTATCTCTAGGTAATGAATTCTATTAACTATTTGCTTTTGCAAAGGAGTTGTTTGTCACTGCAATTGCCTACAAGTTGAGGCAGGGGTTGGTTATCTTGGAATTGCAACAAATGTGCTAAATGTGGGTTGTTTTGTGGTGTTGTGCAGTGGCCCCAGTATGCTATGCTCACCTGGCTGCAGCCCAAGTTGCCCAGTTTATCAAGTTTGAGGACTTGCCGGAGCCATCCTCTGGTCATGCTGCTGCTCCAGTACCACAGTTGCCCTCCTTCCATGAGAAGGTCGCTGATACCATGTTCTTTTGCTAAGCTTTGAGGCAGAGTTTATGGATGTTCTTGGGACTCTTTCTTGTTTTTTCTTTCTTTCGCCCTCTTTTTCCAAATTCAGTGCTGTGAAGGTCTCCATATATCACAAGTCGTGGCTCATCTTTATACTCAGTTTTTTTTTCTTCTTATTTTGGCATTCTGATACATTTGGAGAATTCTGTATACAATTCGCTAGTGGGATGATATCTGCATGCCTTTTTCCTTTTTATATCTACTTCCTTAAATTGCGTACACTAGTACCAGTATAGTGAATAATAGGTCACATACCGAAGAAATTGATTAAATTTGATTTAATCATTTTTTATCTGTAATAATATAGATACTAAGTTAACCTTAAGATTAGATTTTGATGGAACGAATATTTTTTCCTATGAACTTTAAGATCTGTATGATAAATGCATTTCTTATTCATGTGTGTAAAAAATTCATGTATTACACATGCTTTTAAAACAATTTTAAAAGCATTCAGGATTTTTTAAAGGAAAATTTGACTAAAAGTATTAATATTTGATGTAGTATTTATTTACTACCATTTTTTATTTTTATTTTTGGAAAATAGAAAACAGAGCTTAAAACATTCATTATCAATGTTTAAAATATTTTCATTTTCTAATAATAAATTTATTTGTATTCTCTAATAATAAATTAGGTTTTGTTTTATTAGTATTAAAATATTAGAACTCTCGAACACTAAATAAAAAATTTAGAACCTATTTGATAACTGTTTTCGACAACTATTTTCAATTCTACCCAAAAAAAACACGATTGAAAACCAAGATGTTTTTGGTTTTTAAAATAGGAAATAAGGTATTTTTAAATAACTTTAATTATTCTATATTATTTTCACTTATCTTTTCAAGGATGTTTTAAAAAATAATTATACAAAAAAAAAATTAACATAAAATTAATTTTTAAAACATATTTAAAAATATTAAAAACAAATTAAAAACATTTTAAATTTCCATATAAATTTTTATTTTACAAAACATTAAAACAATTTTCAAAAACTAGTCTTTAAAATTGTTTTTGAAAACAATTACCAAACAAACCTTTAAATTCTTGTACTTAATTAATTTACCATAAACAACATAATATAATAGAGAAAATAAAAATAAAAACATATTTTTCATTTGCTTTGGTCCGTCCCATCGACAGAGGTTTTTACATAAGAAGCTAGAGATGCACATTGACTCTTACAACACACACTTTAAAGAAACGACTACTAGTCCCCATTCATAATACACATGGGCGTCTTCCTTAGGAAAAATGAAAACAGAACAATGTCTTATTTTGCTCTACTGCACTTATTCTCAACCATGATTTTTTCAATGCAAATTCACGCCCAACAAGAGGTGCATGCTACTTCCTGAGAGAACCTAGACACCCCCAACAAGGCCCAACTCAGAAGAAGCAGCTAACAGTTAAGATCTAATTTCAACTGAATACAATCTTAGCCAATCCTCATCACCACCACCCTCAAGCAAAATGGAGAATCGAGAGCACATGAACTTTTTTTAAGTCAAAAAGATTTGAGAGGTTCAGAGGCACAGAGAACAGGCTATATATTAAACATTTGTAGAAACTCAAAACTACGAATTTGGAGGCAAATCTTAAGAGACAATAGGAAATGTAAAATGGTCCCATCTGAATTTCTAGTTCAACTCATTCCATATAAATGAAGATAGAGGCGAAACCTCAAGCCAAGGGGAAGAAAACACCATCCCCACCAGAAGCCACCATCGCCGGGCTAGTCCCAGGAGACCCAGAGATTGCACCTTATACCACCATCCACCTTAGAGCAAACCTTTTTTTTTTTTTTTTTAATAATTAAATAGGTAAGGCAACTTAGAGCAAACTTTAGACAAGAAGCACCCCATATGCATCATATCTACAAAACTGCTACTAATAGGTACATAATGTCAGAATGGGGCTGAACTCGTTCTGCGAAGCTGGTATTTGGGTTCCGGGGGTGGTGCACTTGGCAGCATCTTCTCCAGCTCCTGCAAGTCATAAAATAATAACATATAAATATACAACTAATTATCAAATAAAGAGGAGAATCATGTAAAAACCATACAAAATGGATTGTATACCTAATGGCCTACATTTATTGTCAAGATTCAGCACTGCTTTGTGAACACCAGTCAAGAAGTGGGCCATGACACAGTTGAAGTCATTTTTCCATGCTTAAGTGTGTTGATATCAGGTACACAAATTTGATTTACCCAATTCAAATTTTTTTTTTTTTTGGAGGTTCTTGTATTTACCAAATGAAGGAATGTCTTCATGCCATTCCTTCATTTGTAGACTGCCTATTCGGAGCCATCTATTTTTCGACTTGAAATAATCCCCTAATCCTCTTCTATCAGTTCAATCTCTTCAAAAAGCATTACTGTCTTCCTTTGAAAGATAAAATATGCTATTTGTTGATAATTAAATGATACGAGTGAGGCGACCGAATTAATTGACTCTCATTTTTCCTTCTTAGTTTGCATCCATTTGAATTAAGATGTATCAAGTGACTTGCCTGCTGGACTGCCCAGAATGGATCAGTAGTGGTATCCTGGTTGATTTTTAAGAAGCAAGATTTTAAATTCAGGATGTTCTTATAGAGAGGTATCCTCTCAAACAGCCCACTCTACTCTAGGTTTAATAAATTCTGAACCAGTAACCTCGTTTTTTTCCCTTCCTTTCTCTAAAGGAGATTCTGAAATTAATAATCCTAGGGAGGTATCCTCCCTAATTGCCCACTCTACCTTAGGTCTAATAAATTCTGAACCAGTAACCATTTTTTTCTTTTTCTCCTTCCTAAACTGAGATTCTGAAACCAATAATCCAGGGCCCATACTCTTCCATATGTGTTCTACTTCTACCTATAGAAAGAAGCTATCCACATGTCTCTCAGATTAAAGAACCTCTGCATATATAATGGGGCCTGATGCTGGCCAATCAAATAAAAACATATCACAGGACCTGATTCTAAAATTTTTTTCCAGTCCATATAATAATTATAGTGCACAATTGATGATTAAATAAAGATATCTAACCAAAAACAGGGCAATGAGAATCTGAATTCCAATGCAGTAAGTACAAATGCAGCACTACGGCTTAAGGTTTTTAAGGTTATTCCTAGGATTATAATCTAGTTAATTAACATTGAGAACCCTCCTCCCTTAATGAACCTTCAAATTAAAAAAAAACAAAATCCATTACAAGGCATCTAGTCGTGCCAAGATAATTGTCTCCCAAGGAAAGACAAGGCATAGCAATACCTAGGTGACAAAAAATGTGCTTTCATCCGTACCTTTACAAACATTGTCATACTCAAACAAATTATAATTGTAAAGAAGCAAACAAAAACTTTTATCTTAAATTGTGGAATTTCAGCATTGCATCTCCCTGAACTTGTATCCACTAAAAGTATAAAGAACAACACATTTAAGTACATAAATGCACAACTGAATTCTACTTTTCATATTTTAAGAAGATACTGAGAAAAGGCACAAGACAGTGAGAAATACAAGGCAGATGGTCTATTGCCATCTCAGCACAACCACCTGATTCCAAAAGGCTGCATGAATTCATACTCATTAACTGTCATACCTACTTGTTTACAGTCAGAATATATGACTTGATGTTTCATTCAATATGCCAATATTTAAGAATGTTTCTTACAGTAATGTCTTAGTGATCCATAAACCCTCCATTTCATAAGATTTAAAACCATCTAATTACAGCTAGTAAATGAAGAAACTACCAGTAAACAGCACAAATCATACTCATTATCTAGCATAAAACCATATCAAACACCAAGTTCAAACCCTATTGCTTAAGAAGCCAAGCTTGGGAAACATTAGGCCCCACTCAATTAGCCTTATGAACAGTTGAGGAAAATGTTTTGCAGTAATAACATGCTCCATTGAAAAACTAAGGGAGGTTCGAATATTAGGATCTTATGTTTTGGGGACATCTTAAGATTCTTTACATGCCTCCACAAAGGTTGTAAAAAAAGAGACTGGGGATCATGTTGGTCACCAATCTTGGAACTAGCGTAAGATGGTTGAAGAGCCTCTTCCAAGAAGAAAAAAATTAGAGAGGTTATCTTTCAGATAGACATGGTGATTCTTTATGTATCCCGTGTTCCAAGAAGAGAACATTAGAGAGGTTATCTTTCATGTGACTGAGAGGATTCTCTATGCATCTTGTGATAACTGTATGGTAAAGCCTTTATTTGTAAGTAGTTCTAATGGTGCTGTGGGAAACATGATTGATTATGCATCCTGTGATTAGAAAGACTTATAGCTGCACTAGTATTGGATTAAATGTTAACTTTGTGGTTAGGACTTCACATCCTTGTCTATGAAAAGCCATATGGGAGAGGTACTAGGAGTTCATTTAGCAAGTACTTGTTGTTGGTAGTGTATTGAAGGTTCATTTCTAGGAGGGAATGTGATGGATAACCAGCAGTCTTGTTACCCTTGTCTACACCACCTATCTGGCATGAGAAGCTTCTATTACCATCAATTTTTCTTTCTCCCATAATTTCCCTTTATGGAACTTTAAATTTCCAAAGAAACCTCAGTACCAAGAAATTGTTACTTTGCTGCACCTCTCTTGCCTTTTATTGCATTTGCAAAACACTTGTAATGTAGGACAGCAGAAGCAATATAAGTAACAAGGAAATTTAGATAAGAAGATAGAAGGAAAAAACAAAGAAAGAAAGTGGGTGAGAAAGGAATAGAAATTAAATAAGGAATCTAGAAAAGTAAACAGAGAAAAAAAAGTAGCAAATTTTCTGAACATGTAATAAGAATAAGAATCCCTCCTACCCCCTAAGGACTATAATGAACTTGAAATTCTTGATCCCCATCAACTTACCTCTCCCAGTCTTTTCTGGACAGGAGATGTAGGGATTGGTCTTAAATGGCTTATTCTTTTACAAATTCTTCTTTTCCACCCTCTATGTAAGTGCTAGTTAAATTCACTTCCCTCAAATCACGTTTATTTGGACATCTAAGAATCCTTCAAAAGTTAGAGACTTCACATGGCTAGTGATGAATAACAAGGTTAATGCTAATGATTTGCTACAAATCTTAAAAGGCCTTTTATACATGGAGAGTGGAGGTTATTTTTATTGGCAAGTGTCATGTGGGTTGCCTACCAAGATATCTTTTTTCCCTTGATGGGGGTCTCCAACCTTGCTGTGTAGGGGAAATCTATGATTGGTCTTTCTTGGGTATCCATGGCATATCATTAGTTGCATCGATCTTTCTAGAGATTTTGTCATTCCTTTGCTTGGAAGCATATGGTAGCTAGCCAGGAATCCAATGTACTTGCAAAAAGGGGAACTGCTCATTTCTTCAGTTTGTTGGAGATTTTATGCTCCCTCTTATAGAGAATTGGGTTGTTCCTTCCCTTGGAAATCTAGGGAGGCAAATATAATAGTAATAATTATATAAAATCACAAGTGCTACAAAGCCTTAAACCCTCCCCAACTTTTCAATAAAGTTTAAGGATGGATTCCCAATCTTCAAAAAATCCAATGATTAAAGATTTTAGGAGATAAATTTTTAGAACAAGCATTAAACACTCCAAAGCTTCAAAACTTCTTCAATCTGTCCCATCCATAAGCACCTGAATAAGTACAAAAAGGCCATTGTCCAAATCAAGTTTTTCCTCTTGCCAAAGAGACCTATCATGCTAGCTAACTAGAATGTTCCTAAGGCAAAGCCAACTAAACTCCCAAAAATGGGAAATTAAAATAAAAAATAAAGAACAAAAACTAAAAAAACCATATGTTATGCACACTGTAGACAAATGAGAGTATGGTAAGCTGACTCCTTTTGTTTACACAAGCAGCACCAATTACAAGAATTCTACCTCTTATCATAAGTTGGCTACAACCAAGAATCATTTTCCAGACTGTTTTCCGCAAAGAAAAGAAAAAGCAAACTTCACATCAAACTTTCCAGAAAAAGGAAAAATTGGTTTACAACAGCAATTTATCAAAGAAAAGTAAACTTTCTACCTTCCCTCCCCCTACAAACAACCAAACAATTCTCTCTACCCTCATGGAGCTTATCGGCCCTTTATCTTTTTTTTAACAATATTTGTGCTTTTTATGCTTTCTATGCTTTTCCTTTTCCATTTTGTGCTTCTAGAAGGATCCCCCCTTCCTTGCTTGTACTTTTCCCCTCTCTATTGATATACCTTATATCTCCTAAAAATAAAATTTAAGAAAAAGACACTTTGATTTTTTCACTTTCTTTGAACCAACTAAAAAAAAGAGTTGATCTACAGTTTATGCTATTAACACAAGTAAGCAAGTCATTATCTCAGCCTCAATGGCTAACCTAAGCCCTACCAGCTTGGAGAAACCCTTAACAACTTCACCATATTGGTTTCTTAAAATGTGACCAATCCTCATTTGTAACGAGTTTCCTACACACAACCAACAAACTTAAACTTATACCTTCCAAACAGAACAAGCAGCCTCCTGTCAAGCATTGAATGAAGGAAGGTTTGAGGGAGGGAGGCAGGCTTGGGCAAGGGGAATCAAAGCCATAGCACAAGAAAGAAGCCGTTCATCTAGTCTAATCATGAAGGATTACTAACCTTAATTTGAACAATTAGCTTACTGCATAAGAAGACAATCCAAACAGTCTCGTATAGGTAGCTACATCAGTGCCCTGAAAGCTAAGATACGTACCCATGTTCAACTTATTCCCCATCATTCCTCAGACAAGCAATTTCTGTTACATCTCTGCAAGATGATATACATGGGATAGGGTTGTAACTTGAGTGGGTTGACCCAAACCCAACCCACTTTTACATGGGTTTGGACAACCATTTTTAATACTTGGGTTGGGCTTTGATGAAGCTTTTTCAATCCAAACTCAATTTATGTTGGGCTTAGACCACGGATCAGACAACCCAAAGTCTAAACCAAATCTGAGCTAATTATTTTATAACATTTATGATTTATATTATTCTATATAATAACATTCATTTTATTTATTTTCTTTTTAGATTTTTAAGCAAAGATATTTAATTATTATAACCTTCTAGGGGACTAGCCATCCCTTAGAAGGTATGGTTTACAAGATCATTAATTCCTAATGAAATGGATGTAGCAATGACTTGCTAGAAACTCAAAGTCTTTACTTGATCCAGGACTTGTGATGTATATGCCATTCTTAAGTGATCTATCAATTTATTAACAAGTCAATTCATGGCAGTTCCTTTTGTCACTTTATTGTGAAAGACCAAATTGGCCCTTTCTGCCATAAGTACTTCCATATTCCATCTACCATTTTATTTTTTCAAGAAAGACATTTACTTTTTATTATCTGAAAAAAAATTCCATTTACTATTTAAATTTTAGTACAAATATATAGAATTTTCTTTTTTAAAAAATAAACAATAAAAAAACATTGTAATGGATTTTGAATCATAAAACTCAATCAATCCAACCAATCTAAGTCTAATTCAACCAACTCAACCTAAACTTAGAAAGTTGAAGTGGGATTGTGCTTAAATTGAGCATCTCAGGTTAAAGATCAGGTTGGGTTGAGCAAATTACAACCTTAGTTTAAATGCTCCTTAGCATGAACAAGCACATTAAAAATTAAATTTAGAGAATATATTCCATCTATTTGGAACTTGATCTACTTTTTTTCTTCTCATCGAGCCTCATTCACAAAACCTTTTATAGATATTCCTTTGTTTCTTTTAGTGTTGGATTGGAAAAATGTTTGCTTCTCAAACAAGTCGATGAAGAAACTTATGATTGGTTGGTCCCCCACCCCACTAGGTTCAATAAAGTCAATAAAGTTAAAACTTTGATGGATGTTCTTTAGGTAACCCTGGTTAGATGGGGTATTGGGGGCTCAATTAGAGATTATTTTGACATAGTGTTGAGAGCTTTCTCTATGTAGGCAAGTGTAGGATTGACTATTGAGGTAGAGATTTTGACATTGCCATGGGCAAAAGCTTTAGGTCTCTCTAACATAACTGTAGAGAGAGATTCTGCTACTGTCATATCTTAGGTCATTAATAACGAAAGAGATCCATAGAAGTTTGACAATTGAATGTGCAAGATCTTAGATGTTGTCAGTGAGTTAGGTTATTCCCTCTCTTAGGTTCTTCGTTCAACCAACCAAGTTGTAGACTAGTTAGCTAAAAAAGAAGTTATGCCTTTAGCCTCCTTTGTTAGTGACTTGCTTCCCCCTTGAGTGTGCTGAATTTCTCTTATTCGTATTTCTTCCCCCTAGCAAGGCTTAACACTTGGTTACTTTGTAACATTTCTTGTACATCCTTGAAGCATTGCCCATTCTTATACTTACCATTTTAAAATACTACAAGTGGATCTCTCTCTCTCTCTCTCTCTCTCTCTCTCTCTTTATATATATATATATATATATATATACACCATCCAAACTGAACCACTTGCCACTACTAACCTAGTTTTCTCCTATCCAATCAAGCTACTAACTCCTATCAAAGACAAATGACAAACATGCCAAGATTTACTATTTAATTGTGACAACATGCACTTAGCTTGAATATCAATTTTAAAGCACAAAACTCTTATTGCTTGAAGGCAATTGGGTAGACAATGGCAAAGATGGTCTCATAATAAGGAGGGCCAAATTAGAACCACTAACACAATCATACTTCTTCATGCCTTGACAAATTGACAAATCCAACTAGTAGCTAGTGGGAGTTATATCTACACAGGCCGTTGTAACAGAGTCAAATTAAGTATTAATGATTTTCTATCAAGCCAATTACTATTTTTTATTCTTCAGATGAAATATTATATTAGGTATTGAATGGTTATAATCCCTTGGATCCACTACGTAGGATCTGAATATGTCAACAATATCACTAATAAGACAAAGAAAGGCCAAGGGTTCTTTAGCAATTGCTTTTGTTTGATGTTCTTTGGATGCTGCCAGCCACTGTGAGAGAGGCTTTGTTAGGATGGCATGGATCCTTCGTCACTAAAATCTATAAGAAAGTGTGGAGAGCTGCTCCTTTATGCATCTTTTGGATAATTTGGGAAGAGAGAAATCTATTGAAAAAAAAGAAATCTTCTTATTTACTCGTTGAAAAATTAGTACAAATATATATAACTTTTAAACTTGTACAATAAATGAAAACAAAACAAAACATCTTACCTACTCCTAAAATTCTTCCTATACATCCTCTAAATTACAACTTCCCTAATTTACACAATCAACTAATTTAAATATGCACAAAATCAGGAATAAATCAAATGAACTTCATGAAATTAGGAACAATTATCGGACTCCAACACTGCCCCTCAAGTTGGTTCAAAGAAATCTTCCATTCCTAGCTTGCCAACCATAGAGTTGAATGTAGGATTTTGAACTCCATTTGTGAAGACATCAGGTAGTTGTAGTTTGGATGCAACAAACGAAGTGCAAATCAATTCACTATCAATCTTTTCCTTGATGAAACGTCTATCAATCTCAACATATTTAGTCATATCATATCGTATTGAGTTGTGAGCAATGTTTATTGCAGCATTCGTCAGAATATGATTCCATTGGATTCTCAAGATTCACTTGTAGTTCCCTCAATAGACCCTTTAATCACATGGGTTCACAAATGCCAAGGTTCATAGCTTGAAACTCAACTTCAGCACTAGATTGAGCAACTACTTGTTGCTTTTTGCTTCACTAAGTAACCAAGTTGCCTCGCACAAAAGTATAGTACCCTAAGTAGATCTCCTTTCAATGATAGAACCTGCCCAATCTGCATCTACATAAGTATCAACTCTAAGGTGATTGTTCTTTGAGAACAATAAACCTTTTCCTGGAGTTGACTTCACATGCCTCAAGATTCTTAAAATTGCATCCATATGAAATTCTAAGGGGGAGTGCATAAACTGACTTACCATACTAACAGCATATGCTCTATTTGATCTTGTGTGGGACAAATAAATTAATCTCCCAACAAGTCTTTCTTTGATACCTCCCTTTGCCAACTAGTATTCCTTCAATGATAGTGCCTAATTGATGATTTTGATCAATAGGTGTACCCATAGGTTTGCATCCTAGCATCATAATTTCATTTAGCAAATCAAGGATATATTTCCTTTGAGTAACATAAATTCCCCTTTTTGATCTTGCCACCTCAATGCCAAGAAAATATCTCAGATTTCCAAGATCTTTAATTTCGAATTCTTTTGCCAACTTTCCCTTAAGATTCTACATCATCTCCAATGACAAATTATGTCATCCACATAAACAACAAGTGTAATAATCCTTTTTTCTAGTGATTGTTGGATGAAAAGGGCATGATCTCCTTGGCTTTGGTGATAACCAAATGCTTTAAAAAACAAAATATAATCAATTAACTAATTTTTTTTACTATTTGAAAAAATCAATTATCAATTATCAATTATCTAATTGTAAAATAAAATCAATCATCTAATTTTAAAATAAAATCAATTATCTAATTTCATCTACGTAAAATGGCAAAATAAAAATCAATTATCTATTATCTTAATTTTATCTAATTCGAGAGCTTTCATCATTAAAAAGGGGAAAAAAAAAACAAGAGTATTTTTATAAAAACATGTTTTTAATGTTGATAAAAAACAAAAGGGAAAGTGAGAGATCTTGTTGGAGGCAAAGTGAAGATGTTGAAGCTACCTTGGCTGAAGTGAGCCGTTTTCAATGGTTTTGAGAAGCTTGAGATGTGGTCGTCGACAATAAGATCAGAGTTAAAGTTAAGTCTCGTCCCCCACCCCCACCCCTAAAGCGTCCTAAGACTTCATTCTCCATGGGTTGTTTTAGGTTGAAAGACATCATTTTTTTTTCTTTTAAATGGATTTATTTATTGGTCCAGCCATCTCTACAACACGTAGAAGGTTTAAGCCTCATGCTCCGATGCATTGAAGGCAAGCTGGAAGTGCGCCTTAGGTACACTTGGACTCTAGAGGCGCATGCCTTTTCTGAGTCTAGTTTTTTTTAAATGCTTCAACGCATTTTTGGAATGCTTCGCTCTGAGGAGCGCCCTAAAGACGCCTCACTAACGCCTTTAAAAACATTGGCCAAATTTGAGAAGAGACTTAGTGAATCTCTCAAACCAAGCTTGAGGAGACTGCTTCAAACCATACAATGATTTTTTCAATCTACACACCTTTCCACTATTAAATTTTTCCTTCAAAAGCAAAAGGCAAATCCATAAATACTTCTTCCAAGTTCCAACGCAAAAATTCCTTTTTTATATCAAATTATTGTAGAGGCCAATCAAAATTTGCTGCTAAGGAAAAAAGAGCCCTAATGGAATTCATATTTGTCATGGGTGCAAAAGTTTTTTAGTAGTCAATTCCATAGGTTTGTGTGTATCCCTTTGCTACTAACCTAGCTTTATACCTCTCAATTGAATGATCAGCTTTGTATTAAACAGTGAACACCCACTTACATCCCACTGAATTTTTTTCTTTGGACAAATCAACAATATCACATGTTTCATTCTTATACAAGGTTTTCATTTCCTCGTATATAGCCTCCTTCCACCTAGGATCACTTAGAGCCTCTTGTACATTTTTAGGAAATCAATCCAAGGACAAAGGAGCAGTAAAGGCTTAATATTGGTGGCAAAGTCTACGATAGGATAGAAAGCTTGACAAAGGATGTTTAGTATAACTTCTAACATCTTTCCAAATAGCCATAGGAATATCAAGATCAATATCAAAACCATGATTAAGAAGAGAGGGATTAGAAGGCTTAGATATACCTAATTTTGGAGTTGATGATTGGTCGTGTGTGAGAGAGATCAGGTCTTGTTCTTACATTGGTAGTCTTGGCCTCCTAGAGTGAACCATCAAGTCTAAATCAGCATTTTCTACCACTGCTGGTCGTACATTCTCCACCTCCTCTACATCACCATGTTCAATAGCATGACTCCAAATAAAGGAAGCATCCAAAACTAATTTTCCTACAATATTTTCTCCCCTAAAGATTACATTTATGGTAATCAGGCCGGTTTTCAAAAAACCTAACATTTTCAAAAAACCTAACATCCATAGAGACAAATTTCCTCTGTGTAGGTGGATAATAGCACTTATACCCTTTTTGTGTGGAAGAATAGCCCAAAAATTTACACTTAGTGGCTTTGGGATCAAGTTTGGATCTATTTTTGTTTGGGAAATGGATAAATATAGTACAACCAAAGACTTTGGGGGGAAGAGAACCAAGGCAATTTATATGAGGTAGGTATATTTTAGGATGTCTATTGGAGTCTTAGAGTTTAAGGTTTTTGTGGGCATTCTATTGATAAGTTAGCCAATTGTAAGTACTACATCTCCCCAAAATAACTTAGAAACGTTTCTAGCAAACATTAGGGCTCTAGCTACCTCCAACAAATGTCGATTCTTCCTTTCGATTTCCCCATTTTGTTGAGGAGTATCTACACAAGAGGATTTATGAATAATCCTATTCCCCAAGAAACAATTTCCAAGGGTTTGTTTTAAATATTCCTCTCCATTATCCGACCTCACAACTTGTAATTTTGCCTGTGGAACTACTTAAGGGTGAGGATAGCATCGGATTTTTCTTTTAGGAGATAGATCCATGTGGTTCGAGTATAGTCATCAATAAAACTTATGAACCATTTGCTCATAAATGACAAGGAACTTGTGAATGGCCCTAAACATCAATACGGATGAGAGAAAAAGGAATTTCACTTATTTTATCGCTCAAAGGATAAGAAATACGATTGTTTTTCAATAACTCACAGACCTCACATTGGAATTTAGAAGGATCTAAGTTGACATATAATTTAGGGTATAAAGTTTTCAAAGAGCAAAAATTCAAATGCCCTAATCTTTCTTGCATTAACCAGAGTACTCTTTCTTTTCTTGTGTTTCCTTTTAGTTGATGAACTTGAATCCTTCCTTGCTCCTCGATAACTAAGTAAATAAAGACCCTCTCTCTCTTTAGCACTTCCAATCATCTTCCCCATAGTTAGGTCCAAAAACACACAATGAGTTGGAAAAAAAGTTACAAAACAATTTTGAGATTTCGTTAATTTACTGATGGACAATAAGTTACAAGACGTATTTGGGATTTGCAAAACAAATGAAAGAGTGATATTATGAGAGACTAAAACATTGCCTCTACCACTAATGGGAGTCAAAGATCCATTAGCAACCTATACTTTTTGGTTACCAAAACATGGAATGTAGGATAGAGAAACATTAGACTCTTCAATCATAAGATCAGTTGCCCCTAAATAAAAAATACAAGGGCTAAAGTACCAAGAGTTGTTTCAAAAGTACTTGATTGTGCAAAAGAACAAGAAGTGGAGAAAGAGGAAACCTCAGATTTTCCCATAATCTTATACAAGAAATCTAGTTGTTCTTTTGTGAAAGGGAGGGTATTTAAGGTTGATGTTGAACTTGGTGTCTTGATTGATAGTACATTAATTGTCTCACACTGAAATCCTTTGTTGTTTTTGAACTGCTTGTTGCCCTTGTGTCTATCCTTGGCCATTGATTGTGGCTTTCCATGCAATTTTCAACAAGTCCCTCTAGTGTGTCTTGGCTTATTCCAATGATCACACCATTTAGTCTCAGTTTCTCCCCCTTTTTAAAGTCTTGGATTGTTGTCCTAAGTTGTATTGAGTGTTGAATTTTCTTATGGAGTTGGTTCCATCATGACAGTCCTTCTAGACTCTTCAATGCGCTCAATAGGAATAAACTTCACGTAAAGATGGAAGATGATATTATCCAAGTATTTGACCTCTTACCTGATCCAATTGTGGTTTTAATCCAGCCAAAAACTAAAAGATTCGATCTTGTTTAATCATCTCAGCTAGCCTTGTTGCATTTGCTGTGGATTCCATTTCAATATGTTGATAGAGATCCAACTCTTGCCACAAGACCTTCAATGTGTTGTAGTAGGTCGTCATTGAGAGACCTTTCTGCTCAGTGACATGGATCAGGGTCTTTAGTTCATAGATCTGAGTAGCATCACATTTCTTCAAGTATCTTTGTGACACAGCATCCCAAACCTCCTTAGCCGAAGAAAGAAACAAAAAAGGTTTGCCAATTTCTGGTTGCATTGAATACAGCATTCATGACACTATCATGGAATTTTCAGCATCCCATGATTCAAAAGATGGATCAAATTGTTTTGGTAACTCAATGGTACCATGTAAATATCCTATTTTCCCTCTACTTTTAAGGAAAAGTTTTGCAAATTGAGACCACTCAAGATAGTTATGCCTATTAAGCTTCTTTGTTGTAATCTTAAGTGTGGGATTATCAAAATGGGTTGTTGTCTTGGGCTGGTTCAAGAAGATTCCAACAGAAGTTTCTTCCGCCATTGGTAGAAGAAAACTAAGGCAGAAGTAGGGATAAATAAGGGTTGATGGCAATAGAAGGTTGCAAATATAATAGGCAAAAAAGGCCAAGAAGAAGAAAAAATTGCCAGAAACCTTTTTTCAGCTTTGATACCATGTTGGAAAATAAAAATACATTGGAAAATAAGAAATCTTCTCATTCACTCATTGAAAAATTAGTACAAATATATATATATATACAACTTTCAAACTTGTACAATAAATGAAAACAGAATAAGACAACTAACCTATTCCTAAAATTCTTCCTACAAATCCTTTAAATTATTACTTCCTTTCTTTTTTTGGATAAGTAAGAGATTGTGTTAATAAAAACACCAAAAAACACACAAGAGTACATAGTTCATATACTAAGAGCACCAAGCAAAAAATAAAAAATAGGGAACAAAAAATACTCCCTCCCTCAACCGCAACCCAGCCAATCTATGAAATCAATCAAATGCGTATACCCTCCTCCTATATACACTTTGACCCACACATAGAAATTGTTACGGAATAAATTTTTTAGCCTTTGATCAAACAACTTCCTTATTTTTTTAGTCAACTAATTTAAATATGCACAAAATCATGAATAAATCAAATAAACTCCATGAAACAATAATTGGATTCCAACAAAATCATAGGTCATTATAGAATAAGGAGTAGTTTGTCTATTATCTAAAGAGTTCTTTCCTTAGTAATCTCTTTATAAAGTTATACATAGGTTTTATTTTTATAGGTTTATAAAGTTATCCATAGGTGAAGACACAATGTCTTTAATTGATTTCATTGATTGGTTAGGTCCTCATTAAGGGAGAGACTTGTTTTTTGCTCTCCCGTTTTGGTGGTTCCTTGGCACCTTCTTTTGTTGTTTCTTTGGTGCTTGTACATAAAATCATACCATTACTCATCAGAAAAAGAGATTAAAAAAAAAAAAGGACAAAGGTCATATACTTAGGTCAGGACAACTTTTCTTAACTAAAGCCATCACTTATTGCAGCAAGACTGAGATATGACCACATCAGAAATGCAATCCAGTTCACTGTTCAAACTTGAAACTCAAATGAATATAAACACATTATGCTGCCTACTTTAGAAGTTTGTTGTAGTTAGTTTTCCAACCAGTCTTCCACCATTGCACTCACTATATCATCAAATGCCATTCTCTCCAGTACTAACCCCAATGGTTCAAATACTTACCACTAACATGCAGAAAAAATTACATCAAGAGGTTGGCCAGCAGAGTCAAAATTGACATTTTCCTCTCCTAGAACCGCTATGAACCAATAGAATCTTGAATCACCTTGCCTCAAGCTCTTGAAGACCATGAAGACAAAGAAACACATTTCTTACGGGGTTTTGACTTTGCATTTTATGTAAATAGGTTTAAACTGGGAACAATGTAATTCCTGATTTTTTGTGATTTAATCCCTGATTCATAGGGATTAGTTTACTGATTTATAGGGATTTGGTTTAGGGTAGTTTTAGTTTTATATAACACTCCTAGGGCTTATCCTTTTTATATATAACCAGATGAGTATTGTGTTTAGAATAATAAGATTTTCTTCTCAACTTTTCCATATGATATCAAAGCCTTAGGCTCCCAGAATTCACGTTCCTTTGTCCTTTGTCAACCTGGTTTTCTTCTTAAGACCTAGCAGTCTTCTTTATCCAAGTTTCTGGTTCTTTGCCCCTTATTCAATCAAAGTTTCTAGTTCTTTGCTCCTTCAATTCAAAAGAAAAAGAAAAAATCCACCATGTCCAAGACATTTGAAGCCACCAACATTCCTGCAGTACAACCAATTGAAGGGCTGCCAAATCAGTCCAATGGGGAGCTTCAAAGCATTCACACCACATATTGATTGAATTGGAAGAATTATTTGCAGTGGTCACAAATTGTGAAGACATTCTTGAAGGGGAAAAGAAAAATGAATCACTTGTTGGGTACGGGACCAGAGCAAAGTGATTCCAACTTTCAGATTTGGGATGAGGAAGACTCCATGATTATGTCATGGCTTTGGAATTTGATGCTACCTGAGATTAGTAGCACTTTCATGTTTTTGTCCACGGCTAAAGGAATTTGATGCTACCTGAGACAGACTTACTCAAAGTTACGTGATGTAGCACAGATAATTGAGATAAAGACAGATTTCAGCCACCAAACAAGGTGAGCGATTTGTGACTGAATATGACAATCTCCTGAAAATTTTGTGGTAAGAGATGGATCATTATCAATGCATTCAAATGAAGGATAGTGAGGATGCTGCCATATTGAAAAGATTTGTTGAGAAAGAACGAATTTTCGAATTCCTTGCTGGTCTAAATCTGGAGTTTGATCAAGTTCAAGTTCAGGTTCAGGTCATAGGAAAAGAGGACCTACCATCTCTAAATGAAACTATTTCCATAATTTGGGCAGAGGAAGGAAGAAGAGGTGTAATGATGAATGAAACACCTATGGTAGAAAGCTCAGATATGTTGTCAAATGCTGGAAATATGAAGAATGTTGTTGCAGAAAATCAGCTGAATGCTGCAAACAAACGACCAGATTCATTCAGGTGGTGCAATTACTACAAGAAACCTGGGCACACCAAGGATATGTGCTGGAAGTTGCACGGAAGAACACTAAACTTCAACAATAATAATAGGGGATGGAGACGTAACAGCGGACAGCAGCAAAAAGTTCAAGGACAGGCAAATCTCACCAATAGCAATCCACCAAACGATGAGAATGAGACCCCAATAGATGGAAAGTTCAAGGAGGATATTGAGAGGCTGAAAAGATTGTTAGAATCATTAGAAAAACCCTCTGGTGCTTGCTCCTTAGCACTTTCAGGTAAGAGGTTTGTTTCTCATGCATTCAATGTCTCAAACTCTCCTCTTTCAAATTCCTGGGTCATTGATTCAGATGCCATGGACCATATGACCACTCTGCTTTGAAATTCAGCTCCTACACACCTTGCCCAAGTAACAAGAAAATTTCCATAGCAGATGGCTCTTTGACAACAGTAGCTGATCAAGGAAAAATTCATATAAATTCGTCTCTTACATTAGAGAATGTCTTTCATGTTCCAAACTTTCAACTAATCTTGTGTCCATACATCAGATTAACAAATGTATGAATTATCGTATAGTCTTTTTCCCTTCTCATTGTGTTTTTCAGGACCAAAGTTCAGGGAAGACGATTGGATTTGCTAAGGAAAAAAACGGGCTTTACTATCTTGATGTACCAAGTGATCAAAATAGGATTGAGAACAAATTTCCTTTGCCATTCTTGACTAAAAGCTCCATCTCAAATAAGGACAAAATTTGGCTTTATCGTCTCCATTTAGGACACCCTTCCTTTAATATACTCAAAGTTTTATTTCCTTCATTGCTAAAGAATTGGATGTAGAGAGCTTTCATTGTGAAGTATGTGAACTTGCAAAGCATCATCGTGCTTCTTTTCCAATTAGCAATAAAAGAACCTCTATTCCTTTTTCTCTTATTCATGGTGATGTTTGGGGGCCATCTAAGGTTCCTAATATTTCAGGGGCTAGCTTGTTTGTTGTGTTTATTGATTATTGTACTCATGTGTCTTGGATCTTTCTTCTTAAACAGAAATCCTATGTGAGTAGAGCCTTTCCAAACCTTCATAACATGATCAAAACTCAATTTGGTGTAAGCATAAAGAAGTTTAGGTCTAATAATGCCCAAGACTACTTTAATCAGGTTTTGTCCCCTTGTTTTGCGAAAGAAGGGATTATTCATGAGTCATCTTGCATTAGTACACCCCCAACAAAACAGGGTTGTCAAAAGAAAAAATGGCCATCTTCTTGTTGTTACTCGTGCCTTCTAATTTCAAAAAAATGTTCCTAAACACTATTGGGGGGAGGTAGTGCTTACAGCTGCCCACTTCATCAATAGGTTACCTTCTCGAGTTTTGGGGTTCAAGAGTCCTATGCAAGTGTTTTCTTAGTTTTTCCCGACTTCAATACCTCAAATAATCTCACTCCTAGAATCTTTGGTTGTGTCTCATTTGTCCACATTCATGATCATAACAGGGGAAAGTTAAATCCACATGCTCTTAAATGCATTTTTATAGGATATTCTTCAACACAAAAGGGTTATAAATGTTACCATCCCCCTTCTAGGAAACTTTTTGTTTCTGTCAATGTGACCTTTGTTGAAAGAGAGGATTATTCTACCCGTCCTTATCTTCAGGAGGAGACATCATTCATGGAAGATAAGGACAAAGATTCATTCTTACTTGACTTGCCCTCCAATTCACAATCTCCCTCATCCAAGCCCATAGTCAGTCCCAATCACCCTCTTGTTTTGCCCACTATCGAAGCATCCTCTTCTAATCCCATGTTATTGACTAAGGAAAGTGCAACTCACAATCCTATTGGACCACTACAGGTATACTCAAGGAGAAAAGAATTTGTTGTTGAACCTATGCAAATACGAAAGTTGAAACCAATCTCTGAAAATGAGGTCAATGCTTTACCAGAATCTTCTTTTGATAATTCTTGTGCTACCATTGATAATAATGATCTTGATCTACCCATTGCTCTCACGAAAGGTACACAAGATTGTACTAAACACCATTTATACCCATCAGCTCAATTTGTATCCTATGATAGACTGTCACATTCCTATCAAGCCTTCCTTACCCAACTAAACACTGTTACTATTCCTAAAACCCTACCTAAGGCATTAAATAATAAAAAGTGGAGACAAGCCATAAGTGTTGAGATGGAAGCAATAGAAAAAAATAAAACATGGGAGTAGTAGAGTTGCCAAAAGGAAAGAATCCGGTGGGTTGTAAGTGGGTTTTTACTGTAAAATACAAGTCGGATGGATCAATTGAGAGGTATAAAGCAAGGCTTGTTGCCAAGGGATATACCCAAACTTATGGAGTAGATTATTTAAAGGCCTTCACACCCGTAGCTAAGATGAATACAGTTCGGGTGTTGTTATCCTTGGCTGCCAACTTTGAGTGGAATTTGCAACAATTTCATGTCAAGAATGCTTTCTTACAAGAGGATCTTGAAGAAAAAATCTATATGGAAGTTCCTTCTGGATTTGGCAAGAATCTAGAAGGTAGATGAATGTGTAAGCTTAACAAGGTTTTGCATGGTTTGAAACAATCTCCTCAAACTTGGTTTGGGAGATTTGCGAAGGTGATGATTACCAATGGATGCGCAAAGTCAAGGTGATCACACTTTACTTATCAAACATTCAGCTTCAAGGGGAATTACAGCCTTGTTAGTTTATGTGGACAATATAATTATGACTGGAAACTTTGGGAAGGAAAGAAACAATTTGAGGAAGTGGTTGATGAAAGAGTTTGAAATTAAAGAACTAGGCCTATTGAAGTACTTCTTGGGTATTAAGGTGGCACGGTCACAACAGGGAATTTTTGTATCCCAACACTAGTACATACTAGATTTGTTGAAGGAAATTAGGAAGTTAGCTTGTAAACCAGCAAACATGACTATTGAGACTAATCACAAGCTTGGTGGTAATAATAACGATGCTAGTGTGGATCAAGAAACTATCAAAGATTAGTGGGTCAATTGATCTACTTGTTACACACAAAACCTACTATTTCAAATGTTGTTAGTGTGGTGAGTCAATTTAGGCACAATCCTAAGGAAGAACATCTCCAAACAGTTCACCAAATACTACACTATCTCAAAGGAAAGCCAGAAAAAGAGATTCTATTCAAGAAAGGAACAAGTTTGACACTTGAAGCCTATACGGATGTTAATTATACAAGATTTATGGTTGATAGATGCTCAACATTGGATTATTGTACATTCCTTGGTGGAAACCTAGTAACATGGAGGAGAAAAAAGCAAAATGTAGTAGTAAGGTCAAGCGTCAAGGCAAAACTTAGAGCAATGGCACTTGGGATTTGTGAATTACAATGGCTGAAAATAATTTTAGAAGATCTGAAGATTAACTGCGAAGCACCTCTAAAACTCTACTGCAACAACAAATCAACGATCAATATTACACATAATCCTATGCAACATGACCAGATCAAAAATGAGGAGGTAGACAAACACTTTATCAAAGAAAAATTGGAGTGGTCTTATCTGCACACCGTACAAGACCCTCAACCAATCAACTAGCAAATGTGTTTACCAAGGGTCTAAACAATACTGTGTTTCAAGCAATAATTGACAAGAAGGCAATGCATGATATTCACTCACCAGCTCGAGGGGGAGTGTGGAGAAACACATTTCTTATGGGGTTTTGACTTTATATTTTATGTAAATAGGTTTAAATATGGGAGATAATGTAATTCCTAATTTTTTGGAATTTGATCCCTGATATATAGGGATTTAGTTTACTGATTTACAGGGATTTGGTTTATGATAGTCTTAGTTTTAGATAACACTCCTAGGGCTTATCCATTTTGTATATAACCAGATGCAGTTTAGAATAATAAGATTTTCTTCTCAACTTTTCCACAGTTAGCAGTGAATGTGTTGTTTCAGAGAGCATATTGCTACTTTACATATGCCTTCTACAACCTTAAAATTACCTTCAAATTGTTCCATTCACCACCAAATAGTATTCCAAGTCCAAATAAACTTTTTCCATTCTTTAGAATAATGTTCTATTTTCCTCATCAGAGAAAGAGAGAGAGAGAGAGGGTCTCTTCCAATTTTATTTTATTTTTTAATCTTTTATTCTCTGGAAATGACACTCCATTCTGCATATAAACATAATTTATAGGCTTTTAAAACCCACAAAAGCCTTTAAACATGTTGTAATCGATGTAGTGACCCACTAAGATTAAATCCATCCTCAAAACCAGTAGAACCACTAAAAGTAAGAAAATGAAACAATATTTAATGGCTCCTAATAATGCTACAATTGTTAAAATAAGTTAATTTCCATGTTATTTTCTTACATTCCATGTCTTATAGACCATCATAATTTCTAAGTTTTGGCAAGTCAACTTGGTCATCCATATGACCAAAAGTTGTGCTCCTAAGTAGAATCATTGGAAAACAATAGGGCCATCACCTAGGCCTCCAGCCACTTTTACAACTATGGTAGGATGAGGTACAAAGGATAACCCAAAGTAGGGGCAGATTTATCTCTTTGGATAATTTGACATCAGTAATGAAGCCATACCTAATTGAGAAAGAATTTCTACCAGTAATGCATGTACCACAATTAAAAACTTTCTAACTAAGGCCTTGCAAAATTCTTTGCCAATTAAAGCCTAATGCTGATCTGTTGGAGACACCACCAAGTATAGTCTAATCCTGTATTCCCAACATTAAAATTTTATTTCCTCTTTTGGCACTATTAAAAGCATTGTGAGTAATGAAGATCAATTATGGGAACACCTTTCTCATTGACTGATGGAAAGAAATCATATGCAGTCAACAACCTGCAATTTTATTAATTAATATAATTATTATGTAACCAATTTTCGTTTCTTTTCTCATTAAGAAAGGTTTCTACAGGCATACAACTATCTACACACAATAAAATGATATAGCATACATCTATTCAAGTATATATCTTACCTTTTGATTAAATAGAAATACAATATTCATACCCTTAGGCATAATAAAGAAGCTCATATTTCTTGAAGATTTGTCCTGTAAACTGGGCGTACACGCTCATTAGATATTAATCAACCATCGCATGCTATTTTTTCCATCATGTGATATCGATTTTGTGTGGAAAGAAAAAGAAGGCCCTAATGTCAGAACTTACAAGAATTATCCTACAGCAGAATATATAAATAAATATATATATATATTTATGCACACGTCAAATTACCCATCAAATGCAGTTTGCTATCATCCAAATAGCAATTATATGTCCATCAGATGCAAAATTGCAAATCACAGTGGTTCTTTATCAAATGATGGATGAAGCCGTGGAAAAAGCTGAAGAATGAGATAATGAAAAGCATGGGAACAGTGATAAACTGATATACCCATGGAAGGGAGGAAATAAAAGGAGGTGGTGGATCAAACCCATTAGACCCTAAACTAGTCAAATGTCATTGATTCCAAGGTCAATTTTATAATTTTTGTTTTGAGTTTCATTTATATATTTTACTATAGGCATCTTCTAGGGTTCTTGTTGCTTCAAATTATCACATTAATGAGTATTTTACTATTCATTTAGATTGAGTTGGCATTGGGTTTTTATAATTCAAAAGATCACAGATCATGTTACCAGATATCCAACTGACTCAAATCTTTGTATCTATGTCAGGCCTCAAAAGATGGATTGTACCTAAACTGGGTAAAAATTTCATTTAGCATGTGTAGACTGCAAAGATAAGAAGGGAGAATCCCTCCCAAAACTCAAAATAGACATTTTGGCTTCCAAAAGGATTCATGTCAAAATTATCTAAGTCTAACAACAGGTGCTTCTACACTTCCACTAATTCACCATTATAAACTCTGTTGTTTATCATCTGCATGTTCATAGTTGACAGTAATAGTTCAGAAACCAATAACCAGAAGACTGCACATTTACAGCAACAATCTGAATGATACCGACATAAGAAATCAGGCAACAAGATAATACAGCAATAAAACAGAGAAACACATTTAAGAATATCCTATTAACAAAATAAAAAAAAATGCAAAAGAAATCTGAAAGGACATTTATGAACCATTAACTGATATCACAAGCAAATGTCAGCATGAAGGCATTCTCAACAGATGCAAGTAGCATGAATGTATAAAATTAAGGAAATTAGATCTAATAAAACTTCATTTATTTTTTTTCGATAGATAAATATTTGTCCCCATTGGGACTTCAACTCGGAGCCTCCCACAAACCCTCTCCATCCCTTTACCACTTGAGTCAGGCCTTAAGGGCCTAACAAATTTTCATTGAAAACCAACCTTTCTATGGAAACAATGTTCGAATGAGAAACAGAAAAATCTACTAAATTTTCAAGAGTCCAGATTCTTTCCATTTCCTATTTCCTTCCAAACCAACAGGAAAAGGAAATAATTTTAAGAAACATCTTTCCTACCCTCCATCTATCTACCCAACCATATCTAAGTTTTTGATTGTTTGCAAGAGAAATAGCCATGACCAAATTAGCATATCAATCCAACAAATTTCATTCAAATGATCATCCCATAAAGCTTTAGAATCTGTAGAGTTTAACAACAACAAGCAAACAAGAGCCCTATGCCTCCTACAGATTCGAATAATTGTTTGAGTTTGCAGAAAGCGTTCAACTGCTGGTACTTAATTAGATGAAATGTCTGCTAAATTAGCATGTATAACAGCTATCTCTGGTTAAAACGAATTTGGTATTGAATCATAATGCATATATGTTATTGTTATCCACTTGACAACGGGAAGGAAAAAAAATAACAAAAAACTGACAGTTTGGATTATATCTTACCGGCTTCAATTTCTTTCATCAATTCAGAAAGAACTTAGGAATGTTCAAGAAAATGAATTAAAGAAATAAAGGGGAAATAGTATTTTAGAAGAAAATACATACCTTTCGTTTCCTTAGCCTTTCATTTTCCTCTTCCAGACGTGAAACTTTGTTCTCCAGTTCATTTGTGTAAGCCTGTTCATCATCAACTCTAAGCTTATTAAGAATGCAAAACAAAAGAAGAAATGAAATGAAAAAACTAAATAACAGTGCGGTGGAGTTCAGAAAAACAGAAAACTGACAGCCAACCTGCTTCCTGGCCCTTGAACGGGCAGCAGATTCCCGATTCTTGATCATCCTCTTCTGTCTCCTCTCAACAGTTTTCTCAATCATATCCTCTTGGGAAACTCTTTTCCTCCCGGGTGCCTGTGTATCTGATAAAGCCCCCATCAATGGAGAAGATAAGGCCACTTGGTTGTCAGGATATGTCACATCCATGACAGAGCTAGGTCCCATGGGTAGTGGCTGCGGCATTGGCTGGCCTGGCATATAAACCCCTATCATATTCTGTTGTGGATGCGGAAATTGTGGTTGTGGGTACTGCATCCACTGACCCTGCTGTGGGAATTGTGGCCCTACATTAGGATCAACCCCAATAACAGTACCAGCAATCTTTTTATCTGATGGTTCAGCGACAACTCCCGCCTTTACCAGGAAATCCTCCAAAGTCATCTCCCCCAAAGTAGGCTGCCTCTCCCGAGATTTCTTCTCTTCACTGTTCTTGCCATGCCCTTGTATATCTCGCCAGACCTCATCAACTGTCTTCTTGCTAAGAGCACCTGTCAATGACAGGCTAGGCTCTCGTTGCAGAGCAGATTGGTTACTCAAACCTGCACCCTCAGCATCCATACCCACAGAATTATTAGCCTCAACCGTCCACACATTCTTGAGAAGCTCATCAAGGTTCATACTAGTCAGCGGTTTCCCCAAGTCTCCTAACTGATTTTGAACCTCATCAAGTGTTAAACTATACATTGAGTTTTGCCGTGCCAATGGCTGAAATTGAGATTGTTTACCATTACCAGTACCACCGCCGCCGCCGCCGCCACCACCACCACCTTGAGACCCCATAGTCTGAATCCCCATTCAACAACCTCCACCTAATTCATCAATTCAACTTCCAAAATCCCAATCTCAAAACCCTAAAATCCCTATCTATGAACAGAAAGAACAGCACAAACCCTAGAATGTGCCAAAAGATCCCACCTCAACCACCAATCCACAAACCCCAAAAACCCAACAAATGAATAAAACCCATCAATCCATTTTCAATCCTCCCCTGTTCAAATGAAACCAAAACGTCAACAGAGCATTCAACAAAAAACGTCACCGAGGATCAAAAAGCACAAATCTTTCGCATGCAACATCCACATGGCATAACCACAAGCAATTTTCAAGCCCTAAAACCCAACCCCAATGCCCATCAAAGTCCCAAGCCCAAAATAAAATAAAAGGGAAAACAAAAAATCAATCATAAGAATAGAAAAAACTCATTTCCAGATAAACGAACAGGAACTTAGAAAAAAGGAGTACATTTTCTGACGCAAAGATCAAAAACAAGGAAACCAGAATAAATAAAATCACAAAGAAAAAATGGAAAAGAAAAATCAGTGGTACTTACTTGACATAGTGCTGTTTGGATCTAAAAAAAAGTGAAAGGATTCGAGGTTTAGGGTGAGGAAGTTCTTGTGCTCAGGCGAAATCAGCAGGCATTTTAGAGGGTTGGAGGTTTGGAGGGGGACAAACACAAAACCAAGTGCATTTTTTTTATATATATATATGTAAGGAAAAGGGCAAATGTCTCCCACGACTCAATTTAATTGGTGGAATTCTTTTTTAGCCGTTTTTTATTTTTATATTACGTTTATAATATGATATATTGTATGTTTGCGACCTTCCACACGGTCCCATCCCCAACTGACCAGATTTTTGTCCAATTCTCCTACTTTAGATATTTCTATCCCTTCTTTTTTATTCTTTTCATTACTCGACTTAAAATCATATGCTACTCTCACTAAATTTGTCCCATCTACCTTTTCTTCCGCTGAAAAAGACATTCAATCAATTTTGTGCATTTCAATTAAAATAAATAAATATTATGGATTCATAGATTGGGAGCCATTTTGCTAAATGGGTTTTTCATTTACTATTTAAGATTAGGTAATCGTACTTGTTTCTATTACATTCTATCTTATCGTATTACATTCTATCATATTAAAATCACCCTAAATATCTCAATGTAGCCTTTATTGATCTTTATTAATAATAATTTTATTAAAAATGTTTTTATAAAATTATAGTATTTGAGTATAAAAAAATATTTTTAATAATATTTTTATATTTTATTAATTTATCAAGGGTTTTTTTTTAAATATATTTAATATCACTTTTATCATAATTAAGCAAATTAAATATTTGATTTTATGAACTAACTATTTTTCATATATTTTGTTTAAATAAGGAAAATTCATAAAAATTTGCCTATTTTTCCAAAAATATAACATGTTTAAGCGGGCGGGTGTAATATGAAATTACATAAGTTTTTCTAAAATGTACAATTTTACATATTTATTAAATTATTAATTTAACATATCGACTCAAAACCAATAAAAATATTGTTGAATAAAAAAAATATGGAATTATTGTTTAATGAGACATCATAACAATAGTGGCTCCGATGTATTTCAACTAAAGGTGAGTAATACACTAGTATTTTTGTTGTCTTAGGTGTACGGTGTCACTTACATTTTGACTATCCAAATGGGCATGATTAATTTTATTAATAGTTTTTGTTTGCTTTTTTCAAGCTTATCTTAATAATCATTTTTGTTTGCTTATATCACTTGAATCTTTATCATTCTTTATTATATTTAAAAAATAATAATAATACTAAATTTATATATCCACGTCAAATACATTTCCAGTTTTATTGAATAAAGATTCATATGTTATATTATATTTGATTACACATAAGTGGAATAAAGTAAAAAGACAAAATAAAAATTAATTGGATTCATTTGTTTTTATAAAAATGTAGTAACAAAATGTTCATTTATTTTTCATTGAAAAAACAGAGGGTTAGGGTAGGGTAGGGTAGGGTTGGGGAAAGGTGAAGTGTATTTGGAGCATCAAGTTGGATGATGAATTGGAGACGGGAAAATGTGAAAAAGGCGGAAGAGAGAGAAGGGGGAAGGGGGGGGCGGGACTCGGGAAGGCGGAGAGACCAAGGTGGAGAAGAGAAGGCAGTGTTGTCCCAAGGCATGTGCCACGTGGTGGGCACTCAAGTGCTTGTCACATGAGGACCACGCGGCAGTGCCCCAGCTCATGCCCTTTGGCCTTTGTCTTATTTTAATATCCACGTTTTACATTTTTACTTGATTGTGCTCCCTTCAACACATTACACATAGATGACGCCTTTGCTTCAACACTTGCCATTCTATTCCTTTGTTTACAACCACTGCTTTGGATTTCCCATTTCACGTGCACCCCCCTCTTTTCTTTATCAACATTTCTTATTGTTTTTTTCTCTAAAGCATGGCGTCACGCCCTGCCTCTAATCTCCACCTCATCCTCCTCTCCAGCTCCAAGCATCCCGGCTTTTTCTTTTTGTCTTTTTTTAATATATATATATATATATTCAATCCAATGCTTTACGCCATGTTTGGTTGGAAAGTTACAGAAAGTTAAATATAATTAAAATTAATAAAAAATTATATATTTTTTAAATTATTTAATTTTTATATAATCATTAAAGATAAATTTTATCTATGAATCAAAACATAAATTTAATAGTTTAATTCTATCTAATTTAAAATAAAAATTGAACACAAGAATATAGAATTTGAATATGAAATAAATTTTTGTTCACAATTATACTTTGATTACAAGATTGATTTGTGTCAACGATAGAAGGATTTAATTACAAAGGAAGAAATTTTTTAAAGAAGAGGGATTATAAAAACTAAGAAAAATATTTAGAAAATACTATAGATAGCATTGATTTTTGACAAATTTGAATTTGATTAAAATCCACGGAATTGAGCTGGAATAAAATTCGAACGTTATTAAGGTGAACAACTTTTAATTCAGTGGACAATTGGTGATCTTGACACTTACCGAAGGACGTAATTTCTTTTTATATAAATAATTTAAAACTTCATAAATTTTTAATTAATTTAATTATATTTTATTTTATTTCGTATTTTTATAGTAAAATTAAATATGAAAAAGTCATTTCCCTTTTATTTTTTTCCGGTGCTTTCCTAAAACCAAATATAGATATTTTTTCATTTAATCATTTTTTAATTGATAAGAATAACTTTTTAATTATTGAAGTGTTTTACAAGGCTGTCAAGGCATTTGATCATAACTTTAAAAATAATATTAGAAATTATAAATAAATATATAGTTGAAAAAATCGTAGCGAAGTAATAAAATATAAATTTTTAAATATTTTACAAAATATGATGAGAAAATATTTTAAACAAAAGAGTATATATTAAATAAGTAACTTTTTGTATTAATAAATTCATAAATTAATAATAAATTTGTATTCATGTATCTTTAATAATAAATAAAGAAATAATAAACTTGTATATATGTATCTTTGAATGAGTTTTTTCTCCTTCATAATGAAGTGTAAAAAAAAATATAGATTATATTTTAAATTTAAGATGCTCCATTATTTACATAATATATCTATGGATCTCGCATTTCGGCTCATGCGCTTCCACTCGATGGTGAGCTCAATTTTTATTTGAAAAATGATTTTTATTGTTTAAAAAAATGACTTGGAGTCGCCACTTATTTTTGTTTTATTTTTAAAGGGTAAACAAAATAAAAAAGAAAATCCTAAGTGTGACTCCTTATTTTGGAAAAGGTGGTCTGTGAAAAATCGAATCGAGTTCGGCGGTTAGATTACTTATCGAGAAGGTACGGTAGAGACCGTAGCACCCCTCTAAGTCCCTAAAGTCGAGTCTCTACTAATGAGATAAAATAATCATGGTATCTAATAATGAATCAATGAATACCTGAATCAATCATGCACATATGGGAATCAGAACATGCGTAGAGAATGACAGAAATGGGAGCGGATGCGTACCTGGGCAACGAGCCACAATACGCTATCAAGAAATGGGGTTAGTGCACAATTGATGAGCATAAAATGTAGCACCATGTCACTAAACCAAGCAATCAATCATCACATGTCACAATTCAATCAAATGGATTTTCAAAGGAAACATCCAATAATGTTGGGCCCCCACCAAAGCCTGTTTTATTCTTACATGAATCAATTCTGTAAATTCCATCACTTGGAATTACGGAATTTAATTTGCGCTTATTTTTAAAATGTTTTAAAAATAGAGATGTAGAAATGGTTTGCCAAAGAGAAAGATAGTAGTAAAATTTTGTTGAAAAATGGATTTTTGGAACCTAAAAAAAATGCTAAGGCTAAGAAAATGGAAGAGTTGAAATTTGAAATTTTATTTGAAGAATGAGATTTAAACAAAAACATTTTCAAAATTGAAGATGGTGAACTAAAAGGTGGCACATGGCCTAGAGGTGGCATGCCAAAAGGTGGCCATGCATAGAGGGCTTGCTCCTGTAACTTCTCTTTCCATGGCAGCAGCAAGTGTCACATGCGTGAGAAGATACTCATAAATTTCCTTCCTCAGCTTGTCGATTATCTCAACTGAAATATGGGGTATGTCGCCTTCATCCTTGCTAGACCCTATCTCATCTAACCAATCATTTATGCTCTTGAGCTAAGTAAGCATACTTGCTATCTGACCATTATCTGACAATGCCGAGATGTCCACATCAGCATCCAAGGACCTCTCCACAAATCCTAAGAACCAATCTTGTGACTCCATTCGCAACATTTCACCCAAGTCAATGGCTTCGTCAAAACCATTTCCTCTTATCCACTCTGTTGGAGGTGGAGGCCTTGGTTTCTAGCTTGCAGTTGGCCCATCCCATGGTCTGCGTGGAGTTCCTAGTGTAGCAAGCTTAGAGCCAACTGTCTGGCAGGGCTTGGCTTGTGTCTTTGTTGAAGCATTCTTAATAGAGTTCTCAAGGACTAACATGGGCTGATTTCCAGCTAGAGTCTTCTGGCTTTGAGTTGGAGCCAGCCCCAAAGTGGATTTTTTTCTAAATACACTGAATGATGACAAATTGGTGGCCACTGCAGCGTGGACCTAGGAAGCTGCCTGTTTACGTCTATCCGAAGTGATCTTTAATGCTTCTTCTGAGGAGTTTTCTTCATGATCTGGAGATGAACCAACTGGGATGGTTTTAGATAGCGAATCAGAAACAAGGCGAGCATTATTCAAGCTTGCATGCAGAGTCAAGAACTGCTCCACAGCAGTTTGAGATGCCATAAACACACCGACTTCTTCAACCTCTAGCTCGTCACATTATATCCGAATATGGAAAAGCCAACACATCTTCAACATGTACTCAACCAACCTGAACGTGAAGCTCGATAGTTCCCTCAGCATTTATTGATGTCATAGTAACTAGAGGGGAAGAACCATCGAGAACAATTGCAAATCTTGATGGTGAGAGAGCCACAAAGCTGGGATCCTCATTGATCATGAATCCAAGACTGTCGTCTCTCGATAACACTGGTCATCAGAACATATTTCACTTCCATTTTATCTATACAACTAATTTGCGACTAAGGTTCACTGGCATTGTTTGAGTAGTTGGAGAATCCCCATCAATTAGAGGTCTTGAAGTGCTATGAATATCAACTAATGGGTTTGCAACAAATCCATCCAAATTTTGGTGATGAAGCTTTTGGTCATCTACCTTATTGCTGGCATATTTATTGGGCATAGTATTTAAGGTAGTTCATGCTTGGATGCTGCCAGTAGAAAAAAATCTTGAAGTGGTATGGCCTTGTGTTCTGTAATGACCAGGTATTTTATGCCACATTAGCATTTCTATTTTGAAAAGTCTTATTTTGAATGATGGTTGAAAAGTAAAAAAGAAAAGTGCCTGAATAACACGTGTTAGTTTTGGATTGGTGAAATTTGGTTTATTGTGTTGGTCAATTAGGCGAGTTGAAAATTTTATGCCATGTCAGCCTTAGGGTGAAAATTTCTTAGGATTTTAGTAATTGGGAATTTCTGGAAAAGAAAAACGAAAACAAAAATGAAAAGTTAATTAATTAAAATTAATTATAATAAAAAAATTAATTAAATTAAATTAAATTCCTTATTAATAAAATTGAGAAAATATTAAATTGTGTGTTTTATAAAAAAAAAAAAAGAAATGAAATTGGAAATTTAAAATAACCAAATGAAAATAAAGAGAAAAGAAAAAAAAATGAAAAGGAATTAATTTGGGCTTGGATGAAATAGGGTTTTAAAATAAAAATGGGAGTTAGTTATTGGGTTTTTTTGAACTTGGGCTGGCCTTGAGTGGGCTGTTTGGTAAGTGAATTAAAAGAAAAAGAAATGGGCTTGAGTGGGCTGTTGGGTAAGTGGATTAAAAGGAAAAGAAATGGGCTTGGTAAAAAAGAAAGGAAACAGTAGCAGATCGTGGGAGAAAGGGGGGTGGCGGCACTGTGGAAAATTTCACCTCGCCGGAGCTTTGACCGGCCGTTTGGGTGGTCAAACGACCTCTGTTTTGGCTCAGATTTTGAAGGGGTGCTCTACTCGACGAGAGGAACATTCTTACGGTGGCTAATTGTATTTTTAACGGCTGAATTCTTAGATCTGTGGTAGGGGACCCTAACCCTAAAACTTAAATTTAATGTGTTTTTCCTTTAAAAAAAAATTGTAAATATTGTCATTATGAGTTAAGTAGGAAATATGGGTGTTGTATGAATTTTTCTGGATTATTTGGAATTTGTTTGAAATTTTTGTAATTGTGAGAAATTGATGTTGATTGATAATTATTTGTTTGGAATTGTTAAAAATTTATTAGAAGGGTTGAAAAATTCCAAAATTAGGGTTAAATTTAAAATATAGTGATTTGTGAATTTTTGGGCATTGGTTAGAATATTTTTGGAATTTTTATGGTGGAAAGTTAGTCAATTTTGAATATTAAAAATTATTAGAAGGGTCGAAAAATTCCGAAACTAGGATTTCATTTCAAAAATAGTGATTTGTGAATTTTTGGGCATTAGTTAGAATATTTTTGGAATTTTATGGTGGAAAGTTAGTTAATTTCGAATGTTAGAAATTATTATAATGGTTGAAAATTTCCGTAAGTGTGGTAAATTTCAAGATTTTTGATATGCAAATTTTTGAATATTTATTTGGGATATTATCGGAAATTTTAATGTGGGAAATTATTTTATTGGATTATTTGGGAATGTTGAGATTGTTGAAACTATTGAGGAACCTTGGAATTGTGGCATTTATTTGCATCATGGTTATGTGGAATAAATAAATAAATAAATAAAACTATGAAGATTGTGAAAAGTGTATGAAATGGAAAAAAATGAAATAGTGATGAGAAGTGAAAGCCTGTGTGGGGCGAATTAAGAAGGGAGAGAGATCCCTAGGGTGAAAACCCAAAATTTACCCCGGGAAGACTCCGAATGGGGAGTGTATTTGGGTGCGGACGCATATCCTTCGGTGAAAGCTCGAGAACAATAGTGCATTGTATGACTGTGTGTCACACGTTCATGTGCATTCATGTAATATTTGAATATTGTGAAATTGTGTATAATATTAGATATTAAACTATGTGGTTTGATTGATACTATTGAATTGTTCCTTTTGTGTTGAAGTGTTCTTTTCGTATTCTTTGGAACTTAGTAATCCCCTTAACCCTTGGGTGTTAGGCATCCTATTGAGCAATGTGGAAATGCTCAACCCTTCCTTGTTACACCTTTTTAAATGCAGATATCTCTCATGAGGATCCACAGGTGGGGTAGGGAGGACTTCAGGATGCTCCTGGAGCGGCCTAGTGGAGCGTGGCATTTTTTGTTATTGTTTTTTTTTTTTGGATTTTGGGATTTGGTTTAGTAATTATGACTTATGGATTTGTTATGAAGTTTATTTTGATTAAGTTGTTAATTGTGAACTTTTATTTTTGGACTATAATGAATATTTATTTAACCTTGTTGTTTTGAGTAGTTTTGGGATATTATAGTTTATGAGAATTCTAGTGGGATGTATGAAAAAAAAAAATCCAGAGTGTTTTTGGTTGTCTGCCAACGTGGAATAGGAGGAACCCTTAGGGTCAAACCTTTGACCTGGGGTCACGAGTCAAATTTTGGGTCGCCCGAAATTTGGGTCGTGACATGTTCTCTTCCAAAACTTAGAACTCAAGAATTCTGCCCCAGGCAGCTTGCAACATGTGTTCCCTGCAAAATCACAGTTTGATACCCTTCCACTTGATATTGCCAAATCAAATGATATTTCATCCAGTACCATCCCCAGGCCATTTACACGAGTCTCCATAGAGTTTGTCCCACTTTAGGAGTTGCCAATAAACCTCTAGAGGAGATTTAACATACTGGATTGCTAGTTCTCAATCTGGATAAGCTGTTTTCCCGTGATTATCAAACTCAACTCACCATGGCTTTCCACTTCTCATCATCATCTGTTTTCTCTCTAAAAACCCTGCTTTGTAACCTCAGTTTGCTTCCCCAGGTTCCCCATCATCAGCAATTCCAATGGAAACAGTAGGAGAGCCTCAAGACTGTGTATCCATTCAATAACTGGAGGTACATCAACCACTTTCTCATGAGCTTGAACAGGATATCCATCATTAAATGGCTGAGGAAATTGACATCATCTATCACCTCTGTTTCTCAGTCAGGATGCAGAACTCCTCCCCAATGATTCTACAACTGCAATCACAGGAGCCCCACTATTGCCAATTTCTCCACCCATTCTGACAACAACTAAGACCAGACTAATAACTTGAACTTTCGACTTCCCCAGTCCATCAAATCCAGTAAGCACTTGGAGTTAGAAACATTTTCTACCATTATCCCAGAACTTCCAGGTAGTTTACAAAATAATGGTTGGTATTTGTCAAAAGCAAAAAAGGAAGGCTCAAGAAACAAAGCACACTTAGAATCCATTAATCAAGACTTCATCTCATGCTGCACTCAATGGGTCTAAATAGGTGAGACAAGTAGGGAGCAGTGGCATGATTAATCAAACATCAATGTAAAAAACAATCCATACGTCAGTTATTGACAGGAGAAATCAAAGAAAACAGAAAAGAACCAAAACAAAGCAAGCATAAAAACAAACTCAAATTCAGCAAAACTCAATCCACAACCAAACAAACTAACAAAGCTCAAGTAGCAAGAAAATATGATGAAGAGCAGTGATAATGAGGAAGACCCTGAAAAAAAAAACACGATACTCCATACTTGTGAAACTCCTCTCCAATGAAGTTCACTTAGCTTACAACCATCCTCTGCCTCCTCTACTAGCCAAATTTCAAGAGTTCCTCTACTTCATGTATCATTTTTTCTGCTCAAGAGGCTCTACTTTCCCGTCTCGCCCCCTTGCCAAGCTAAAGAATCCCCCCAAAAATATCTCCAGCCAGCCTCCCAAACTCAAGGAGCCTTTCTCAAAATATCTCCTTTTCTCTCGTCCACTCATCACATGAAAAATCAGCCACCCTCTGTCCTCAACTCTCTAAGGCTCCTCTCCTAGTTGGCCAGCCACCAGAAAAATCACAGCAAAAGCACCCCCTGCTCAAAGTGTCATCTCTGAGCTAAAAAAAATACCCTCATAAAACCTGTCTCATCTCGTCTCTAGCCCAAAACTCTCCCCTTAAGCTAACTTCCCTCACTTTTAGAAAAATATCTCCCTTTCTCTCATACGCTCCTCTACCCAATATTCCCCCAGGTGTCTAACTCTCATTTGCTCCTCAATTCCACTACTTGATTCTCTGACCACCAACCACGAGGCGACACGTGGCTCCTTGAGAGCCCTACACCTGGAAAAATGACTGCAGAAAATGAGCCCCAAAACGGGGTCTATAATATCATATTATATTTATTTATTTTGAAAATAAATAATTTTTTGTATTCTCTTATTTACTTCCATGATATTAATATTTAATTTTGTTACATTCATATATTTTTTTAAATAAATAATTATATGTATTGTCTCATTTATTTCTATAATACAACATTAATACTCAATGAATGTTTGAAGTTATTAAAATATAATTTCTATTTTAAATTGTTGATTCTCTGAACCTACATTTTTCATGTACGTTTCCACTCAAAATAGTGATATTTGTTTTTTATTTGTGAAAGTTTGATTTTTCGAAAAGTTGGAGTCGCCACTTAAAAAGGGAACGCAAAATAAGAAAGAAAACTCTGTATGACTCATTATTTGAAGAAGACATGTTTGCAAAAATTGAGTATAGATTTAGGGATTAGGTTACCTATCAGGAAGGTACGATGTAACAACTTGCTCCCAACCGTGTAGATATTATCCGCTATGGACCCAAAGGGACCCTCACGACTTTAAAACGCTTTTTCAGGGTTAAGAGAAGTCCATACTTCTATAGCACCAAGAACTTTCCCTCCTATTCGATGTAGAATGTCACAAACACCTCCCCCCCATGCAGACACAACGTCCCTGTTGTGTCCCATGGGATTTCGGGGTCAAACAAACAAACACTCCCTATGGGGGCAAACAAACTCTCACACCAAAGTCGGTGATCGACTCTGATACCATTTGTAACGACCTGCTCCCAACCTTGTAGATATTATCCTCTTTGGACCCAAAGAGGTCTCATGGCTTTAAAACGCGTCTATAGGGTTAAGAGAAATCCATACTTATATAACACCAGGAACTTTCCCCTTATTCGAAGTAGGATGTCACAAACACCCCCCATGCAGACACAACATCCTCGTTGTGTCCCACGGGATTGCGGGGCCAAACAGACGAACACCCTTACGAGGCTAAACAAACTCTACACCAAGGTCGGGGATCGGCTCTGATACCATTTGTTACGACCCGCTCTCAACTGTGTAGATATTGTCTGCTTTAGACCTAAAGGGGCTCTCACGACTTTAAAACGTTTCTATAGGGTTAAGAGAAATCCATACTTATATAGCGTCAGGAAATTTCCTCCCTATCCAATGTAGGATGTCACAAACACCCCTCCTTCCCCCCCATGCAGACACAACGTCATCGTTGTGTCCCATGGGATTGCAGGGCCAAACAAACGAACACCCCTACAGGGCCAAACAAACCCCCACACCGAGGTCAGAGATCGACACTGATAGGATTTGTAATGACCCGCTCCCTACCGTGTAGATATTGTTTGCTTTGGGCCCAAAGGGGGCCTCACGGCTTTAAAATGCGTCTACAAGATTAAGAGGAGTCTATACTTATATAACATCAGAAACTTTTTCCCTTATCCGATGCGGGATGTCATAATATATTTTTAAATTTTATTTGTAGTAGGGAAGGATTTTCCTATTATTATTTTTAAATTTTATTGCAAAAAAAAAAAAAAGATTTTTTGTCTTAAAAAAAAAACAAGAGTTTATCTAAGAAGATTTAATTTTTCCTCTTTTTCAAAATAAAAATAAATGGTAGGTTTATTTTTATTTTTACAAAAGAGGCTTATGGTTTTATTAAGAAAAGATTTATCAATTTATAAATGTATAAAAAAATTCAATTTAAAGAAAAATAGATAAATAAAGAAATTTCAGGCTGCCCATAATATATACTAACAAATAAAGAAAGAGGAAGGGAAAATAAAAATAAAAATAAATAAAATAGACAACAACTTGTAACTCAAGCAAAGGCAAAATGCAATCCATGAACAAAATGTAAATGAATCAAAGTTGAGCCCAATAAATACATGCTTGAGCCCAATAAAAAAAATCAACCTACATCCAAATCCAAATCAAAATAACCCAACTTAAGGTCCAACATGCAAAGCTCGAATGAAATGAAACCCAACAAAATTGAACCATTATCCCCAAAGCCCTCAACCGAAATTGATAAGCCCAATTCAAGGCATAAAAACAAGTTTGAAACCTTTCACAAGAACTATGTGGATTGAGAATCTCAAATAAAAAAAATCATAAAAAAACCCTAACCAAGTGGATACCCCAAATTATGATATAAGCATAAAAATCAAACTCAAACAAAACCAAAATCCTAAAATATAGAAATAAACAATTTGGAATCCAAAGGAAAAGGGAAAAAAAAAAAACATGAAAACCTAAAACTTCTTAGGCATGAGTGAACAATGCTTATAAAGTCACAAGGTAAGTTCGTAAAAGGTTGAGATGGGTGGTGCAGTGGTGAATGGCAGCCATGGTTGCCGATTGTGGAGAAGAAGAGAAAAATGGGAAAAGAAAGGGAGAGAGAATGAGAGAGATAGAAAGAGGCTAGGGTAGTGTGTGGCCAAATTAATAATAATAATAATAATAATAATAATACCCCTTCAAATGAATTTCTAGAATTTTTTACTCGCTTTAGAGCCTCTCAAATCTATGATCTTAGACTAACCAGAATCATTGGAGAAACAAAAACCATGTCTATATAAAATATTTGAAAACCAGTATAGTGTCAACTAGTCAAACCAGTTGTTTAAATAGTCAACCTGAAATGCTTAGTTTAATTAGAAAATCAGCTCTTCTGTCTAAATAATATGAAAAACTTATTGTTAAAAACCGAATTGGAGTTGTTAACTACTCTTTAGTTGATAGTAAGGATTGCATATTTTCTAAATTTTTGTTCATATTCTTTTATATAAGAAAGGTTACATAATTTCAATTGTTATAACTTATGGAGATATATTGCGGGTTCCTTTATATCTTGAGTTGTTCCTAAAAAATATAGTTTTATTAAATTTATAAATACAGATATGTTAAAATTATTTCTAACTTCTTGAAAATAACTATTGTTTTCTTGTTCCATGTTTCTAAAGAATTGTAATACGGGTTTTAAATAATTTTAGTTTCTTTATACTAACTATTAATCCATGACTAATTAGTTTTTTGAAAATAAATTGAAAAATGCTTTATATGTTCTTGAAGAGTATAGAAAAAACCAAGAATATCATCAATATATACAAGAACAAAAGAATATTTACCAAAAATATTATCCATCTTTCATTGAAATATCTTAGGAGCATTTTTTTTAGTCTAAATGACATTACATTCCATTCCATTCATATAGTCCATAGGGACATGAAAATGTTGTCCATGGTTTGCTATCTTCTTCTAATCTAATTTGCCAAAATCCATTTTTACAATCTAGTTGAGAAAAGTATTTACATCATTGAATAGAATTAATTAAAGAATATTTATTTGGAAATTTATAGGCATCATCATATGTATTATCATTTAACCTTTTATAATTAATAACCACCCTAGCTTTTCCTCTTTTTTCTTTATTATGGTTTCTTACTAAAAAGGCTAAAGATCTATGGAGACTAAAACTTGGTTTAATGAAGTTATTCTGCAATAGTTCTTCTATTTGAATTTTAAATTCCTTGTATCTATAAGGTTACATGCTATATATGTTGTTTTAATTGTTAAATCTAGGTTTTTAATTGTTATTTTACAGGTTGTTTTATTTCTATTCCAATATTTTTGTTGGTCTTCTCCTATAATTCCTATTTTTTCTACTTTTAATATAAGGTTTTTTTTTTTTAACTTATTTGCACTCCTTAATTGTTCTGAATACTCATTAATTATACCATCCTTTTATGCTTCTTTGTTAATTTGATGAGATGTTACATTATGATTTTTATTTAATGCATTTTCTATGTTTGTATAAACAATTGTTGTGGTTTTAGGATGAAAACTAGCTTGGTTATTTTGTATTGTTATCCCTCTTTATAAAGAATGTACAAAATTTAATCCTAAAATGAAAGGATATAAACTTATATTAGGTACAAATAAGTTTAAGGTAACACTAAGGTTATGTTGTTAATTATGATTGGTTCATTTGAAATATACTTAGTTAATATTAATTTTTATTGATTATATTGGACTAATTCTATTGGTTGAACTAATGTTTGTTGGTTTTCCTGAGGTACTAAAGTTTCAAATAAAAGGTTTTTGCTAGCTCCAGTATCTAACATTGCATCTACTTTTAATTCTATGGTTTTTAATTTAATTGTTGTTGGGAAAATGATAAATTTAACTTTATTTGTCATATTTACTTGTTCTATTATTTGTATAGTTGTTTTTATAGGGCTTATTAGTTCTTTTATTTCTTTAGAGTTTGAATTGTCTTCTTCTTCTTTCGAGATTTTTCCTTTAATTATTATTTGTAAATCTTTACACAAATTATAAGGTTTTCTTTTACTTTCTAAAGATTGTACAAGTTTTTCTAAATTTAAAGAAGTTTTCTTATGTTGATTTTCCTCTTTTTCAATAATCATACAAATTTCTTCTCTTTTGGTTTCACTATCATCTGTGCTATATACACTTGAATTTTCACTTTCAAAATCTAATTCACTAATTAGTTTTTCTTCTTCACTATCTACTTGATACTCATTTATTAGGTTGATTTTTGCTTGGGTTTTTCTACTGCATTCATTTGATGGTTTTTTAAGTTCAGAACATTCAGGTCTTATATGGCCTTCCTGACCACACAAATAACATTTAAATTGTCTTGTTCTTTCCTTAGTTCTTTTTCTTTTATCCAAAACTTTCCAAGTTTTTTATATCTTGTTTGATAAAGTTGTTTTTTAGAAAAGACTTTTGACTTTCTTCTTAAAAATTTATTGTAGTTCTTAGGTTTTCTCAACTTATATTCTCTACATCATATGTCTAAATTTTCTCCTACATGTAATTTTCTACAAAGTTGTTGATTTATATCTTGTTTCTTTATTTGGCTTCTTTCCTCTATACTTACACATTCTCTTTCTAACTAATTTTTACAAATTCTATTCTAGCTCCTATATAAGGAGAGTTTTTATATTCAAAGTTTGAAAATTCATTCCATAATCTAAGTCCTATAGGTCCTTGTATTTTTAATATATATTTATTTAAATATTCAGGGGATCTATATACTCTAGCAAGGATTGCATATTTTCTAAATTTTTGTTCATATTCTTTTATAAGAAAGGTTACATAATTTCAATTGTTCTAACTTATGGAGATATATTGCGGGTTCCTTTACATCTTCTTGAGTTGTTCCTAAAAAATATAGTTTTGTTAAATTTATAAATACAGATATGCTAAAATTATTTCCAACTTCTTGAAAATAACTATTGTTTTCTTGTTTCATGTTTCTAAAGAATTGTAATAAGGTTCCTCTAAGGGTGCTTTTACAAAATTTATAAATTTCTTGTTGATTTACAAAGGATACTACTACACTAGCTGAATTTAAGGATTATTCCCAAATTTCTTTGGTTTTCTTAAGGTCTTATATACTATCTATATCTAATATTGTTCCATATTCATATATTAGTTGTAAAGAACTAGAAAGTTCTGTTTTGGTTTTCCATTGAAGTCCTTTTGGCTTACTGTATGGCTTATTGTACCTTACTATTTCAGTATTTATATTTACAAATTCCTTTTCTACATTTATTGTATTTACTGACTCATTTGAGACTGTTTCTAGGTTTTCTTTAGCTTTTGGTTGAATAGTAAATTGATTTATTGTTTCTATATCTATAAGTTTTTTGATCAAATTGGTTTTATAAAGTTGTTCAATTATTTGTTTGTTTGTATAGTTTTTACACATTATATCAACAAAGTTTTCTTAATCTAATTGTTCTTCTAGTAACATTGTGTTACTAAATTCTTCTAACATTATATTAACTAGTTTTGAATTTTTGTATAGGTTTTCTACTGTTTCGATGTTTAATAAAATATATTCTTCTATAACATTTACAGATTCCATCTCACCATCTGATTCTACCTTTACATTTATGATTTAATAGTTTCCAAAGGTTATACTTGCACTTCCATCTTGATTTTCATATAAACTACTAGATGTTGGATATTTTATTACTGGTTTATTTATTTGGGGTAGTTCCCATTCTCGTCCTAATAAATAATCTATATTTACAGGTTTTGCTTCTATCATATTTATAGCCTTACTTCCAAAGGTTTTTACTATATCATCAAATTCCATCATACATTTTAGACTTAGAGCATTAGTGATTTTTCCTATAAATCCTATAGCTATGCTAAGGTTCTTACTCTCTAATTCCATATCATATTCTTTAGTATTTACAATTATTTTTATTTTTTTTTCTATGAATTCCTTAAGATCTATACAAAATTGAAGTACACAACCAATGATTGCGTAATTTTGGTTCATATTAACATCTGTGCTAGCTAAAAAAGCTCATCCTACTATATTATTTCTAGTATCTAAAAGGTTAATATTTATAAGTGCCCAAATTTCTTTATGATGGAGTCCTATTATTCCTATTAGAATTATTCCTAAATGCATATATTTATTGGTTTTATTTTTTAATGGTTTATGTTTTGTTTCTGGAAATACTAAGTCTAAATATACAATATTTTCTATTGAACTTATAGTATGTTGGTTTAAAAATCTAATTATTTTAGAATTATGAACTAATTGTTTTTTGTAAGGTGTTATTTCCTTTACTACCTTTTTAATTTTTTCTTCAATAAATTCTTTTTTTTTTTTTTAAATGTAGGGCAAAATTTTTTTCTTAATAAAGGTTAAGCAAATTTTACCTTAAATAAAAATTGTAAGACATTTTTTTTTTCATAAATAAAATTGTAAACAACTTCTTTTAAATAAAATTGAATTGATTTTTTTTTTTAAACACAAAATCTTAAAAAATCCTTTTTGTTATGGTGAAAGTCAAATAAAATTCCTCCCTTTTAAATAAAATTGTGAAAATGTAAAATTCTCTTTTTAAACAAAATGTAAATTTTGAAGTTCATTTTTTGATGAATAAAACTTGAAAAATCATTTTTAAATAAATTTAGATAAAATTTCTCTTTAGTTTTATTTATTTTATTATTAATATTATTATTTTATTTACTTTTAGTCCTAATAAAATCGAATAAACCATTTTTTTTAGTAATTTTAATTTTTTTTAATAAAATCAAACAATAAATAATTTCCGGTAGATAAAAAAAAGGATTGAAACATTTTTGTAATTAATTTTGGAAAAATTTGTGTTTCTATTATTTTTTTTTTTGTATTAATAAAATTGGATTGAATGTTAATTTTTTTTTAATAAAAGTGTAGAAGTCTTGGTGTTTTTTTAATTGTAACATTTTTTGTTGATAAAGTTATAATTTTTTTTAAAATAATTTTATAAAGTTTTTTTCTTAAATAAGGATTAAACTTGAAATACTTTGTAAATAAAATTGTAAAAATTCATTCTTTTCCTAACAAAGGTAAATAAAAATCATTTCTTTGTAAATAAAATCAAATTATTTTTTCTTTCTTTTTATATATATTATTTTTAATAAATTCTTTTAACAGTATTAAGTGTAAATAACTTTCTTGAAAATTGAATACAAGTGAAATTGAATCAAATCATTAATTGAAAATAAATTGAATCTTTTTTGTAAATAAATAAATTGAAATCATTAATTTGAAATTGTTTTTGATAAACTCCTTTGAAATTTCTTGAAAAAAATGTTTTTTTTTTTAATCAGTTCAATAAATTAATTTATATAATCCTCTTGTCATTTATTTTGTGTATTCTTGTAATTAGATTTCATCATTATTTTTGTGTATATTGATTTTCACCATGACTTGTACATATTCATTTGTGTGATTATTTTTCTTGGCATCCATAATTAATTAATTAATTGTCATAATTCCCTTAATTCGTTTAGTAGAAACCGCATGTATACGAGCTTAGAGGGGTCACTATCATACCTTCCCAATAGGTAACTTGACCTCCGGACCTAGACTCGATTTTTTACAGACCTGTTTTTCCTTTAGGAGTCACATTTAAGGTTTTGATTTCTTATTTTGTTTTTTTCCTTTAAAAATAAAACAAAAATAAGTGACAACTCCAAGTCTTTTCTAAAAATCATATTTTTCACCAAATAAATAAAAAGCGAGTCTCACCGTTGAGTGATGACGCACATGAAAAACGCGGATTCACAAAATGGCGACTCTACTAGGGATCACTAGAGGGTCAAACTTGAACTTGGGTTGAGGCAAATATGGCTTTTGATTGGTCGATCAATGGGTACCTACCTTTCTTTGTGCTTTTGTTTGCTTGATTGTTGATTACACATTGAAAGCTCTTAATATCATTATCCTTGATGCATGCTTAGTTATTGTATTCGTTTGAGCATTGAGATGTTGATTATATCGATCAATCATTTCGCCTATCCTCACATATTGACTCTCTTTGCTCTATGATTACTCTATTCACCTTGACTTGTATATTCTCAGTGTTGCTTATCTTTTTAATCTTGATATCTTGATTTTTTTCTGCTATGTACTATCTTGATCACCTCTAAGCATGCCATTTGTTATTTTTATATATTCATCATGATTTTTATATTTCTTGCTTAGCTTGTGTGTAGATTTGGATGATATACATGTGCTTTGCAAGACTATCTGTTGCATGACTTTTCTCATTTTGTGTGATTGCATGAGTTGTTTGTCTATGTGGGACACACACCTATCCCTTTATCTCCAACTCCCTAGTCTCAGTCGACCTTGTTTCCTTTGATCTCATATTTGATATGAGACTTTGTGCTTTGTTTGCTCTTCGACTGAGCTAGTGATTAAGAGTAAGGTCTAGCGATGGGCTATATCTATGTTTGGGAGCATTCTGGAAGAGGCCGATGCATTGATGTTGATTGGAGTCCGACCTTTGAAGACTTGTATAGCCTAGAGCTAGATTTTAGGATATTTGTGTGGCTAGTGTGTTTTCTACTTTAGCTTCATAGGATTTTCGGATGCACCCACACCACTCATTGTGCACTTTAGTTGACTACTGAGTGCTGAAAGTTGTGAGAGCTTTCACCATAGGAAACCCCCTGGGATGTTGAGGTAATGCATGTGTTAGGTGATGACTACCTTACATGGAAGCGTCCCGTCTCTTCGGAGGCATGTAGGAGGTTGCATACCATCGGATGGTACAATCGCTTTTGCTAAAGATCATTTAAAGTCCACTCATTTTTTTTTTATTTTAGAGTCATTTTGACCTTGTAGGTTGAGCCTTAGATCTTTTTATTAGGATTTCTTTTCCTACATGTGGGTGCATTTGAGAGCCTTTAGGGCTACTTTAGTCACAGTCTAGATTCTATACTCATTTTTTTGGTCTCCAGTAAAGAGTGCTTAGAGATTAGTGTGAATTTGAGAATTAGTTGGACCACCCCTTGTTGTATGGTGTTAGCTTCTTCTTGTTGCTTGTTGAGTCTAGCACACTTTTCCTTGGGACTTTAGAAATGTTTCCTTTCTTGAGTTGGTACTTTCTTTCGGTTTATTGTCATTTTGTTTGACGCTTTAGGGTAAGCTCATCGATCATGTTCACCCTTCTACACTTATCATGGGCTTGATATTTCATTCTTTGATCGATTCATTTGATTCCATTTTCAACCCGATGCTTATCATTTTCACTACGAAAAGGTGAATGACTCGTTTTCACATTCATATATTTTTTAGAGATCTGCCTTGATTACTTTATCTTTTTGTTTGTGGAGCTCGGGTTGAAAGTGAATTAAAGATATTTTGTTATAGATTGAGTATTGATCTTGTGATAATGTTGTTCTTCATACCTCATTCATTTTCTAGATCATTGATAGAAATTCTTTAGTCATATTTGTAGCCTTCTCACACTGGACACTCTTGTAACTCTAGAGTTTCTATCATGTATCCAAATTTTGATTGTCACCATAAGACTGTGTATCACACCTTGTCATGTATTGAGTTGTGTTGTATCATGCATTGGTCATTGTTCATTGTATCCTGCGCCGTTGCATGAGTCGTGTTTGAGTCATTTTGTTTTGTTCTTTTGTAAGAGTCTATTTGTAGTCTCAGTCTTGGTTCAGTGCCCTGGGTTGAGTTGGAGAAAGGTTGATCCATATCACAGAGCTGCTATAGATGGATTCACAATTGGTTTCAGTTGATTAATTTACCACTTCTGTGGCTTCAACTCAAGAGGCATTGACTAGTTTGAGTTAGAGGAGGATGGGTACTCAGCAGAGTAGGCATGTAGTGCCCGAGGACATACCATATGATTTAGTGCCACCACCACCTCCACATGTTTAGATGTCAACTACACAAACTTTGCATACTATTTCACATGATTAGGTTGTTGTTATTCCACCAATTGTCACATCAATTACCATTATTGAGGATCTTCGTTCTCGTATGAGAAGACTCAATTAAAGGATTAGACGGATGAGAGATCCTGATGAGACGATTTCTTGGGATGACACTAATGATATGCCAATGGCCACTTTGCCAGTTGGTTTCAAGATGCTTGAGATAGAGAGATATATGAGTTTTGAATGTCCTCGTATTCATCTCATACTTTATAGCAAAATTGTGAGGGTTCTTGGTCTAGATGAGGCACAATTGCTTACTTTGTTCCCATTGTCATTGAGCGGCACAACACAGAGATGGTAATCTTCATTCGAGTCATCGAGTTGGAGAACTTGGGAAGACTTAACACAGGAGTTTCTGAGATAGTATTCATTCAATAGTGATACGGGCATTACATATAGAGAGCTCGAGTCTCTTAAACAGAGATCATATGAGCTTGTTTTTTCTTTTATTTCCCACTGGAGGGAGAATGTTGCGAAAATGATTGAGCGACCTACCAAGAGAGATCAGATGTGCATGTTTTTTAGGAGTTTGCAACCTAGGTTTTCTCGACGTTTAACGGGGGTCCCTTTCCAGGATTTCAGATCATTGGTTCAGATTTTGTTTAATGTAGATGATGGCATATCTAGAGAATTATGGTCAAATATTACTATTTTCCCATATACTAAGGGGGAAAGAGTTTTTGGGTCATCTGAGAGCTATGAAGGCGTATGTCCTGCGAGCTTTCAATATCGACGACTTGGTTATCATCCCTATGAGTGATTTTCCACCCTCACATCATCGTCATCCTCAGTCAATTTAGTAGTATCCTTCTATACATCCTTATACTGCCACAATATGACCTTTATTTCAGTTTCAATGTCCACAGACTAGCACCCCATGACATGAGCAGTCTCGTCCCCATCGACGACGTTGGAGAACTTATTCTGATTTGGGGATGCCTTTGGATAGAGCTTTTGAGCGACTCAGAGCTATTGGTTTTTTAGTACCATTATCCTCCAAACCGCCCTCGAGTATTTTGCTTCCGCATTTTCATGCTCACGAGTTCTGTGCATTTCACCAGATGGTAGGACATCGTACTGATTATTGGGTTTCTATACGTCATACCATACAGGATGTTATTGATAGTGATACAGTTAGATTTCCTATGTCGACCACAGATATTGATCTTGGTCCAGATATGATTGTCGATTTCTTTCTAGCCTATTCCACACATGCAGCTCCTCCTCCTTCAGGCTTATATCATCATGTTTTAGACACCCAGGGCATTCATATTCACAAGACACTTTGATATTGTAGACCTTGTCGATGTATTTTGGGACTACATTTTAGTTGGTCATTTGAGTTTTTGTTCTCTTTTGTTTTATATTTAAGTTTTGTTTTACAGTTAGTGATTCGAGTCCGTACCCCATGTTTCAAGAGTGGACCTTATTGTCCTATTATTTTGCATGATGTACTTTCGTTCCTCTTAGTGATATTGTTTTCTTCTTGTGTATGTGTTTCTATTTTTTTTTTATTGTTTCATACCATGCATTTTATATGTTGTTATCTTGAGTAGCATTATGTGTTGCTTTGTTTTGTCTCTTGCATGCGTTTGTTTTAGAGTCTTGGACAGTTTGAGTACTGTGACTAGTTCCCAAGCAGAAATTAATGGCATGATGGTTATGGTACAAAGTACATTGAGATTAAACTTCTTCAGCTGTGGTTCATCATGTTAGATAAGATCGCACCAATTACTCTTACTACTCTTTATGAGATGATGATGGATTTGACACGGAGGATTGAGAGGATTAAGCTTATTTTGTCAAAGTATCTATCGTCATCGAGAGGAGTTTTGGGAGTAGTGATGCCTTCATTGCCATATTTGATTTCACCAGCATTTGTTACTTTGGGTGCCTCACATCCACGATCTAACCCACATTCAGTGTTTCAACATCATTCCTCGCCCATTACATTGGCTACATTGACACGACCTCCATCCTAGTTTTGGGACCCTCCAGTCGTTATAGTTTCTTAGGAGCGACTTCATCCTTGTTGATAATGTCAGAGACACTTTTCAGACTTAGGCATACCCCTAAGCAGAGTTTTTGAGACGTTCCAAGCCATGGGATTTTTATTCCCTTTAGCTCCTAAGCCACTTCCAAATCTTGTGTCTTCATAATTTCGACTTGATTTATATTGTACATACCATTAGTCGGTAAGGCATCACACTGATCATTACACTGCTCTACGACATGCCATACAAGACATTGTTGATTCTCGGACATTTGGACATCCTTAGTCCAATATGATTTTTATTCCTACCTCAGCTCAAGCCATGCATGCAGACACCCCTTCACCAGTAGTCCCTGATCTTATTGACTCGGGTGATTGACTCATGATTGGCTTACCTTGGTGTGATGACACTCAAATCTTGTTCCCTTTATGGATGGAGATGTGATGTCAGGACTAGTCACTGTTTTTTAGTCTTGTTTTACTTTTGAAATTTAGAGTCTATAACTTGATTTTTAAGTATTGTTATGTTATCCTTCTTTTTGCATGATGTACTCATCAGTCATTCCATTGGATGTCTTTTCCTTTATGAACACATGCTTGTGTTTTTTGATATAATGTATAATCCCTTAAGACATTTATTCACTTGCACCTTGATTTTTTAAGGCCTGACCCATCATAGAGCATACTGAGTTTTTTGACCTTGGACTAGAGACTTGACCTAGGGAGTTCGAGACTATGACCCACCTTTTTATGATCGGAGCAATACCTTATTCCTACACCTTGACTTTGCTTTGACCTACATCCACTTATTTTGAGTTTTACATAGTATCGCCCTTGACACCATTATATGACCTTTTCATCCCTAGTTATTCTAGATTTGCATATCCCCTCTTTGATCCGACCAGGTAGAGTGTGAGGAGTTTAAGCCTAGGGTTGATCTTGCATGGTAAGGGATGACTTATGATCTTTGTGTGGCTTACGATGTGAGGATTGGTCGATTGCTTGATGGGCTTGTCACTTATTCTGCCATGAGTATAGAGATTGATCTTGTATGATGAGAGTTGGCTTGTGATGAGCAGTTGTGGCTGATGAGATCATCGTTTCCTTTGCTTTGAGAGAATCATCTTTGAGATTATTATAGAGCATTTGGAGTAAGGTTTGGCCCATGATTTCAGAGGGTTGATGTGGTTATATTAGATGGACATCGATCTTTAGTATTGATCATTTGAGGGTTTGAGAGCACGATGTTTGAGACCGTGGTCGTAGGATGGGTGGCCTTTATTTCGGTTAGCTCATGCCCTATTATATTTATTAACGTTTGGACCATTTCTAGCCCTTTAAGCCTTGTATGAGCATCATAGCCTTTTCTTTCTTATAGTCTTACTCATCTTTTATACCAAGATAGGGGTCTTTGGGCGTATATATACTTTATTCAAGAGTCTCATAAGCCATGGACTTATTGACTCATCTTCTTCTTCTTCTTCATTATTATTATTATTATTATTATTATTATTATTATTATTATGTTGTTGTTGTTGTTGTTGTTGTTGTCTTACCATCATTTTTCATCATACCTCTTTGTTTATATCCTTTGTTCCATCATTTCTCTTTGTTATCGCGTTTCTTTCTATGCCATGAGTGATGATGCTTCACATTTCAGTGCATGGAAGACGGTCATATCCCCTTCCACTCTTATTTCATAGATATTGGTTCAGAGATCCTTAGTTGAGAAGGTCATCTTGTCAATTGATGATGGTTTTTTGCGGCATAGCTGTTCCTAGGAGGTGGTCAGATTCTTTTTTACATTGGAGTATGAGATATGACTAGATGATTTGATTGGATGTGTTTATACAAGATCATAGCCCTCTTATTGGTATTGACGAATTTTTGAGTGATTAGATCATGGCGCACACTTGTGAGAACAATATTGGTTCGTGAGCATTTCAGAGATTGCCTTACACTAAGGCATAACCCTTTCATTAGAAATTGATCTTAGAAACACCAACTTACATGATCACATTAGAGAGCATTTTTTTTTTTTGTTCAGACATACCACTTTGCTTGACTTTCCACATTGGGATTTGCTCATTTCTTGGAGAATATTAGATACTCCCATCGTGTTACAGTATGAGAGGACTTAAGAGAGTAGAGATTTACTTTGACTCGATGATGCATCATGGATTATACTTCTCCTATGATGATTGATTTGGAGATGCTTATACTGGGGCATATCTTACTCATCGGTGATAGATTCTGTGAGATGACAGTTTATACCAAACACATACTTTTTAGAGATTATCTTATATTGAGGGCTTACCCATTTTGAGATGATGTATTCATATTGGGGCATAGCTACCTTGCTGATTTTTGACATTGAGACTTGACCTTCTATTTATGATTGTTATTTTCGATGGATCATAGAGTTATTGACACCCTAGGTTTAGTCTTCTCAACATACCTAGTTTGATTCGGATATCCACTTACCTTTGTTACACACTCGACATTTCGCATTTGACATTGTTACACCTACATCTATCACTTCAAAGCCTAATAGATATTGAGCCTACTTATCTCACTATTGAGCATGACCTTATCCCATTCTCTTGATTAGGGGAGGATGTAGACAAGTCTTGAGTTTTCTGGTCGAGTTGTCACATGTCTTTGGACATTAGGTTCAACATCTTCCATGATGGCATGACCTATTAGATTGTTGATGTATTTGTGATATGTTTTCATATTGGCAGTTGATATGTTGTGTCTTGCTTTGCTTATATTTCAGACTTGGAGTCTTGGTCAACATTTTTCTGGTCCGTTATTTTAGTTTTGCATTGTCAGCATAGTTTCTATGATGTATAGTCTTGTTTAAGCATTTATTCATTGATGTTAGACTTTTTCATTGCATCATCGTTGATCATATCCTAAAGTGTCTTGTATGGTGACATTTTATGTCTTATGTTCTTTACTATCTTACACTGGGGCATACCCCTATCCTTGAGTTCATCAGATCTTTTGCAGATTGTCTCACCACTCGATCTATTTCTTGATCTTGCGAGTCATCATACTAGGGCATACCCCCCTCTTTAGGTTCATCACATCTCATGTTGATTTCAGGGTTGTTAGATCCATTTTTCGATCTTTACGAGTTATCACCTAGGGCATCCCCCTACCTTTAGTTTGTCTAGGATATTCCTTTTTCTTCAGCTTGTTTAGAGCATCCCACTACCATCAGTTTGTTCAAGGCATCCCTTTTTCTTCTAGTTTGTTTAAAACATCTTTATTTTCCCAGTTTGTTTAGGACACCTATTTTCTTCACTTTGTTTAGGGCATTCCCATTCTTCAGTGATTCTCACCACCATAGATCAGACATCTATGGGCATTTCAGATTCACCACCATAGATCAGACATTTACGGGAATTTTTTATTCACCACCATAGATTTTCATCCATGGGCCTTGATCAGTTTTCATCATCATAAATTTTCATTTATGAGCCTTGATTAGAATCTTATCACTATACATTGGATATCTATGGGCCTTGATCAGTTTTCACCACCATAGATCAAACATCTATGGGCATTTCAAATTCACCACCATAGATTATCATCTATGGGCCTCGATCAGTTTTCACCACCATAGATTAGACATCTATGGGCATTTTAGATTCACTACCATAGATCAGATATCTATGGGAATTTCAGATTCACCACCATAGATTTTCATCTATGGACCTTGATCAGTTTTCACCATCATAGATTTTCATCTAAGAGCCTTGATCAGATTCTCATCACTATAGATTGATATCTATGAGCCTTGATCAGTTTTCACCACCATAGATCAGACATCTATGGGCATTTCAATTTCACTACCATTGATTTTCATTTATGGGACTTGATCAGTATTCACCACCATAGATTTTCATCTATGAGCATTTGCTTCAATTATCTCACCACCATATATTTTTATCTGTGGGCCTTTGAGAGTTTCACAACCATAGATTGGCATCTATGGGCATTTTAGTTGTATCACCACCGTATGACTTCACCTATATGCCTTCTAATTTAGCGTTTAGAGTTAGCTTTTTGGTTTGGCTTCTAAAGCCATTATTTTCTTAGTTTAGCATTTAGAGTCAACCTTGTCATTTAGAGTCACAACTCCCGACATTCTTGATCACTAATATCGTATGCCCTATTCTCATAGCTTCACATTTCACCGTACTTCTCACTTTGTTGCATATGTACTTCCCAATTCTTCGTCATAGTGCACCACCCATAGACTTTCCTCTCTATCATGCATGCGACACAAAGCTTAGAGCTCATATTGCGTATTCCTATCGTATTGTTGGATACTTTATGCCTTGTGTCCTCGTATGGTACACGTATAGTTTTTCCAATTGTACACTTTCATTCTTGTGCTCCTTGGTGGTTCGATTGCTACTCGACTTCAAAATCAATTTTTGAGTCACTTTTGGAGACTTTTCGAAGGGAGTTTGGATCCATAATGTAACTTTAGTTCTTCATTTTTTTTCTTAAGGTTTTAAAGCCTTTTTGTTTTTGTTAAAGTTTGAGACGTCTCATGTCATAGTGGGATAAATTTGGTGGTTTTTCTTGTTGTTTGGCAAAGTCCACTTTGTTTCACTTGTGTATTCATTTACTTTACTCGTGGACTCTACCGAAGAGGGGCATATTTGTAAACCCCCAAATTTGTCACATTTAATTAATTAATTAATTAGTTTTTTAACCTAATATTTTGAAACCATTTTATTTTAATTTTAAATTTAAATTTTATTATTGTTGTTATTATTATTATTTTGTTCATTTTTCATTTTCTCTTTTCTACTTTCCCAATTTTTTTTCTTATTTCCTATATTATCTCTCTCTCATTCCCACAACAACTCCCACTCATCCCCATTTTCTTCCCATTTTTTCTATTTTATTCCCATTTCTTTCCCTATTTTCCTTTTTACTTTCTTCCTTCCATTTTCCCTTCACCCATCTTTTCCTTCATATTCTCTTCTTCCCCTCTCTTCCCCTTTCTTTTCTTTATTTTTCATCTCATTTTTTTTCTCTCTCTAACTTGTGGCCGCCTCTCGCCATTGCCGGTGGCTCCATTGTCGGCGGCGCCATTGCTAGCGATAGTCATCTTCGATGCCGACAATCATTCCCTCCTGCAACCATATTTTCCCCTTATTATCTCCTCTCTCTCTCTTTCTTTTTCTCTCACTCTCTCTTCCTCTCTCTCCCTCTCTCTTCTTTCCTACCCATCATCATCTACCACGATCTCTTACCATGACCATTATCCTTCCATCTTTATCCGGTGACGACTGTTGTTATTGTGGTTACCTTCTCACTACATCTTTCTTCTCCACATGACTTCGAGACCATGGGTAAACCCTACCTTTCGATCTTTATAGCTTGTATTTGGGTTATTGGATTTTGTTTGTCGGCTTGAATTTGGGTTGAACTTGGTTTCAATATTATTTGGACCTTGGGCTTATTGGTATTTGGATTGCGTTTTGGGTTGGGCCTACTTTGTTAATTGGATTTGAGATTTGGGCTTAGTATGTTGTTTCAGAATTACCATTTCAATTGAATTGCATTTGGGTTTTCCTTTTATTTTTATGGGGCTTATATATTATCTGGGCTTTGATTATTTCTTTTGCTTATTCATTTAGGTTTTTCTTGGTGTTTTGGCATTGTGCTAAGAATGGGAGAAACATGGAAGTAGTTGAAGTAGGTGAATACAGGGCATGGGTTGAGTTGACTGAGGACCAAAATTTTTGGATTAACAAAGGAAAAATGAGCAGAGGAGCAGGAAGGGGGAAGAGGGCTCTGAGGGACTTTTCTGAATCCTCTTTGTATTTTCTATGATATTTGTGGGAGGATCGAGGGTTTGTCTTTTTGTTTTGTTTTGTTTTGTTTTTTTTTTTTTTTTTGAATTTTTGAGATACATTTTGGAAGCTTTTAAGGGTCATTACTATTATTTGGGACCGCACTTCTAAGGTTATTTATTAATCCTTATCCTCTTAATTTTTTTTGTATATATTTGTTTTAATTTTTTTTCTATATACATGTAAATGGACCCGTTTAGATTTTTTATTGTGCATATCCATTTAATTTGTTATTTATGAATTTGTTTTATTTGTTATTCGTATTTGATATGCTTGGTTACCCTTTTTTCATTTATTTATTTATTGTTTGTTAATGAAAAATGTATGAAAAGTGTAATTTATTTGTGTTTTATCCTTCTGTTTGGTAGAATAATCCTATAATGAGATATATTTTTTGTTTCCGTTGAAAAATATTTTATTTTTTCTTTGCATTGAAATTCATTTTAGAATAAAAATTTAATTCTTTTAAATAAATATTTGTTTACTAATCTAAAATCTTTGTTTGATAAGGTTTATATATATATATATATATATATATTAATAAATAAAAACCGTTTGCTAAAATTATATCAAAAACTTTTTCTTGTATAAATAAAACCCTTTAAAATAAAAAATTGAAAAATTGATTTTTAATAAAAGTGAGGAAAAAAAGTTTTTTTAGAATAAAACTAAAGAAAAAAAACCTCTTTTAATCAAATGAAATTTCTCTTTTTAACAAATTGAAATATTCTTTTAATAAATTAATTTATTTTTTTAATTTTATTTTTATAATTTGTTATGACGTTTTTAATAAATTTGAAATTGTCAAAACCATTTTTAATAAATATGAGATAAGCTAAATTCCTTTTAATAAACTTGTATTTTATTTATTTATTTATTTAAGGAAAAATACATTTTTTTTTCTTTATTTCCAATTAAAATTGTAAAAGACTTTCTTTTAATAAGTATTAAACAAAAATTCTTTAAGATTCTGTCTTTGTAAATAAAATTATGAAAAAGTTTTTGCTTTGAAATAAAAGACAAATTAAATTTTATTGTTAGATAAACTTTTTAAAAAAATCTTTTTTTTTTTTAATGTAGGGCAAATTTTTTTCTTAATAAAGGTTAAGCAAATTTTACCTTAAATAAAAATTGTAAGAGATTTTTTTTTATTTTTTTCATAATAAAATTGTAAGCAGTTTCTTTTAAATAAAATTGAATTGAATTTTTTTAACACAAAATCTTAAAAATCCTTTTTGTTATGGTGAAAGTCAAATAAAATCCCTCCCTTTTAAATAAAATTGCGAAAATGTAAAATTCTCTTTTTAAACAAAATATAAAATTTTAAAGTTCATTTTTTATGAATACTTGAAAAATCATTTTTAAATAAATTTAGATAAACTTTCTTTTTAGTTTTATTTTATTTTATTTTATTATTATTATTTTATTTACTTTTAATCCTAATAAAATTGAATAAACCATTTTTTTTTAATAATTTTAATTTTTTTTAATAAAATCAAACATTAAATAATTTCTGGTAAATGAAAAAAAGATTGAAACATTTTTGTAACTAATTTTGGAAAAATTTGTGTTTCTATTAATTTTTTTTATTAATAAAATTGGATTGAATGTTTTTTTAAAAAAAAAAATAATAAAAGTGTAAAAGTCTTGGTCTTTTTTTAATTGAAACATTTTTCGTTGATAAAGTTATAATTTTTTTTAATAATTTTATAAAAATAAAAATAAAAAACTTTTTCTTAAATAAGGATTAAACTGGAAATACTTTATAAATAAAATTGTAAAAATTCATTCTTTTCCTTACAAAGGTAAATAAAAATCATTTCTTTGTAAATAAAATCAAATTCTTTTTTTCTTTATATATATATATATATATATAATATATATATATATATATATATATATAAATTTTTTTAACTGTATTAAGTGTAAATAACTTTCTTAAAAATTGAACACAAGTGAAATTGAATCAAATCATTAATTGAAAATAAATTGAATTTTTTTTTTTGTAAATAAATAAATTGAAATCATTAATTTAAAATTGTTTCTAATAAACTCATTTGAAATTTCTTAAAGAAAAAAATATTTTTTTAATCAATTCATTAAATCAATTTGTATAATCTTATTGTCATTTATTTTGTGTATTCTTGTAATTAGATTTCATCATTATTTTTTTAGTATATTGATTTTCATCATGACTTGCACATACTCATTTGTGTGATTTTTTTTTTTTTTTTTGTATCAATAATTAATTAATTAATTAATTAATATCCACAATTCCCTTAATTCGTTTAGTAGAGACCGTATGTATATGGGCTTAGAGGGGTGCTACGGCTCACTATCGTAACTTCCCAATAGGTAACCTGACTCCCGGACCCAGACTTGATTTTTCACAGACCTGTTTTTCTTTCAAGAGTCAAACTTAAGGTTTTTCTTTCTTATTTTGTTTTTTCCCTTTAAAAATAAAACAAAAATAAGTATCAACTCCAAGTCTTTTCTAAAAATCATATTTTTCACAAAATAAATAAAAGACGAGTCTCACCGTCGAGTGGGGACGCACATGAAAAATGCGGGTCCACACCCTCATTTTATAATTAATAAATATTTTACAATATATAAAAAATAAAAATAAAATAGCATAAATTAAAAACATGAAAACAATCCATTAGAATTATAAAAAAAAACCTTACTAGTTTCATTCTTTCACAACAAACCATACAATAGTTCCAAGCTTTCACAAACAACCATAACGTTGTCACAATAGAAAATAAAGGCAACCATACTAATAGTTCCAAGCTTTCACAAACAACCATAACCAAGTCACAAAATATCAAATAGAGTTCAACACTTATTACTATAACATTTCAACTTAAATCATCATTTCCAATGTCATCATCATCCTCATTTGATGTATCAATAGTAGGAAAGTTCCCACTATCAAATTCTCTCAATTCATGTAACTCCTCATCTTCATGAATTGGTGTCAAATTCAACTCCTTCCATTTGCTTTTGTCTCCACTTTTACCTAACATAAAGTATAAATTAGGTGTAAATATTATAACTTCATTAATAAATTTAATAAAATTTATAATTTAAAGTTTTTAGTACTTACTTGCAAATGCATCATGTTTTCTTTTGTTGGAATGTGAAGAAAACCCCCTTGTCTGATGACGCTCAAGTCTCTTGGTCTTGGGATGACATAATTGTAATGACATAAACATTAAATAGTTCATTATCTTTAAGCCAACAAAGATCAAGCAGGAGAAAGAGATCTTCTTTCTCTGCAATCTACTCATCATCCGAATCAATCTCATCTACCAAAATTGGATCAACATTTTGTTTCATTTATAGACTTTGTTCTCTCAATCTAGTGTTGTATCTCACATACACTAGAGCATTTAACCTCTTATGTTTGAGTCTTTTTTTTTTTTTTTGGTATGAATCTAAAAATAATAATGTAAACAAATTTGTATGTTGAAATTAAATTAAAGTTCTATAATATTAGAATAAAAATATATACACTAATTTTTTTTTTAAAAAAATAGAAGTATCACCGATTTAAAAGTGTTCCAATTTCTCTCACATCCCGAAGCACTACAAGTGAGGCTAATGACTTGAACAACAAACTTATGCAACTCCAGTGTGGAACCCCCAAAACACATCCAACTTGTAGGACTTCTTAATCTTCAAGAATAAATTGCAATATGACTTCCAAATTCACCCATTATTTGATCATATTAGTCCAACTGAATGTCATCGTTTGGACGTTCTTGGTAATCCAACATCCAATCCATGCCTTCAAATAATCCCTTCTTCGCCTCATCCATATCAGAAAACTTATCTTCATAGCACAATTGAGGATTAAGATAATAACCTATGGCATGTAAAGGCCGATAAAATTGCGAAGTCCATCTTGTATCTATTTTTCTCCAAATTGGGTCATATTTTCTTTATGTGCCCCCATAATTAAATGCAATTTTCTCCTTAGCTGAGTCCATCAATTCATAAATATAAACCATGATTGGTCTATCCTCTAAATCAACCTCTCTCAAGACACTTACTAATGGAATAGTGGTCTTAATGCAAAAAACAACATAAGGCTAAAAATTTGAATTAATAAACACTATATTTCAAACTTTTACACCTTCTACATTTTTGGCCCATGTACTAGAACACCATTTTTTAGAAGAGAACATTGTTATAAGAGCTTGTTTTTGCTTATAAAGACTTTGGAGAGTAAGAAATGTAATAGAAAATTGTGTCATTGTTGGATGAATAAGTTCATAATTTTTTGTAAATATTTTCATCAAGCTAAGAACCCAAGTATGTCCATATATGAACTTCATCACTTGCCTAGCTCACAAAAGTGTATTAGCATGAACATTTAGTTTTCCAACATTCTCCAACATCAAATCTATGGAATGGGCAGCACAAGGAGTCCACCACAATCTTCTCTTCTTTTCCATAAGTCTCATTTTAGCATTCACATAATTAGATGTATTATCAGTAATAACTTGCACAACATTCTTCTCTCCAATTTCTTCAATCACCTCATCAAGATGCTTGAACATCAATTCTTCATTTTTTATCGTAATGCATCAATTGATTTTAAAAACCATGTGCCTGTAGGACTATTCACCAAAAAATTTATTAGACATCTACTTTTTCCATTTGTCCAACTATATGACATAATTGAACATCCATATTGCTTCCAAGCTTTTTTTGTACTCTTCCATTATGATATTTATATCATTCATCTCTTCTTTCAAAATTCATGTCCTCAATTCATACATAGATGGAGGCTTAAACCCTGACCCAAAATTTGCAATTGCATCAACCATAAGAACCTAATAAGGATCATTCACTATATTAAATGAAAGATCTTTTGATTACATAAATCAATCAATTTTTCTACACACTTCCTTCATTTCTTCTAGCTTCCATTTACACTTCCACTACCACTCCCACTCTCATTCCCACTATGCAATGTCCCATTGTTTTAGAGAAAACACTTTCATTTAGACCTACACCAATTTCTTAGAGCAATTCATTTATTTTTATTTTTGTTCCTTACAATTACTCAAATGTCTTTTGGCATTTTAATCTATCATCTTCACTAACTTTGTTACATGGTTTCTTACCATGATGAGTTCCGACTAAGTGATGTTTGAGTCTATTCACTTATCTCGTGCATCTTTGATTACAAAAACATTGTATATATTTCTCTTCAGATATTTCAATAACATATTTCTACACAAAATCTCTTTGTGAAGCTTTCGAATAAGAGGAACTCATTTTAAAAAAATAATAATAACAATAACAATCAAATTTCATTATATAATTGACCTTAAAAAAAGAATAAGACATAATTAAAATATCAAATTAACAATTAAAAAATAAAAATAAAGCACAAAAGAGTAAAAACGTAGTGTTGGGTGCATTGTTTAAAAGAGTAAAAGATATTGTTGTGTCCCTATTTAAAAAATTAGTGTTGTGCATTGTTTAAAAAATGGTGTTGTGTGAATTATTTAAAGATTAATGTTGGTGTAATGATTAAAGAATAGTGCACCATTGTTCACTGCACTGTGCATGCCATAAGTGTTGCTACTGGGTGTAATAAATGTTGTTGGGATTTATTTGAGATTGTTGTGAGAAAAAAAAAAAAGTAAAGAACCAAAGAAGAAAAATAGTTGGTTGTTGAAGTTGTGAGAAACTGGACATTGAAGAGAGGGAAAAACAAAGAGAGAGAAGAGGAGATAAGAAGGGTGTGACTGCGTGAGACTAAGAGAGAGTGAGAAATAAAGAGAGAAGAAAAGATGAGAAGACCTACCTCTTGAGAATCAAGATGAAAAAGATGTAATTCTTCACGTTGTGTCACTGTCGAAAGGAACTCTGTCAAGATGAAGTCGTTGGAGTGAGAAAGGGGAACAATACTTCAGTATTGTTGTTAAAGAAGAAGTTGATCTTTAAGTCATCAAAGTTACAAACCAAGAAAAAACTAGGGTTAGGGTTAGGTTTCTCCCTTAACTCGTTCTCCTTGTTCTCTATTTAGTTTTCAATGTGTATGTGGGGTTTTTAAAGTCTTCAACAGGAAGTTTATTTTAATTTTATTTTTTATTAGCCATCTCAGCAAACTATAGGCTCACGTTTTAGTGAGCAAGGCATTAAAGGTGTACGTAGGGCACGCCTTTGAAGTGCCTCAAGACAAAAAGCGTTCGCCTTTTGTGTTCAACGTTTTTTTGCCAACGCCTTCAGGCGTTTTCTAGATGTCTCACCCCAAAGCATGTCTCAAGAGCAACTTTCAAAACACTGATCTATATTACAAAACAAAAGTTAAAACCAAGTCATGATATGCCAATTAACACCAAATTAAATAACAAAGTAAGCATTTATACATAATTTCTAGTATGCAATCAAAACAGGAGCCTTCCAAAAATAAATCCTAAAAAAATATCTATAATGAGAATTTAATTACAAAAAAAAAAAAAAAAAAAAAAACCTCTCCTACATGTTTGGATTATCATCCAATTGGCCGAACAATTTATTGAAGTCCCAATTAATCATGGTTTATCAAACTCTCCTAAAAGGTGCAAAATAGTATTGAATTTTAAGGCATGTATAAACTAAATTTTTTAACCAACTTAGAAGTGTGACAAAATAATTCAAAAAAATCAAACATGTATATAATGTCTAATTTACAATAAAAAAAAATGGCAAAACAAATATACACACAAATCAATTTTAAAATTAGTAACAATTATTGCACACCAACACCTATGAGTCCATTTACTATTAGTTAGCTTATTGTCACAACCTACTCAAATGACTCTCCTTGAGGTTATATAAGAGAGTAAAAAACTTTTGAAATGTCCTGAAGCAATCCACATTGGAGCAATCTACACTTGCCTACTAGTGGAGGAGTGTGGAAAATTCTAGAGAAGCCTAAAAATGTCCACACATCTCTGCACAAAGCGGGAAAACAAAGGAATAGTGTAGGACCTTTCAGAGTGTTCTACGGTCATTTTGTACATAATTTGTACATAAGATTTGTACAGGGTATTCTAAAAAATTTTAGAGTTGTAAGGAACCTTTGCGGTTTCTAGAGAGTTCCTGGGTTGTCTTTAAATAAGAGGTAACCTCATTTGACCAAGACACCAAACAAGTTGAGAGTTCTTAACATTGTAAAGTATTCCTTATACAATACAAAACTTCTTTTCTTAAGTGTTGCCTTCATTACGCATCCTAACTACCGAGTTCGTAACATTGGTTAGCATAGTAAGCTAAGATTAGGGAAAAACTGACTTAGCAACATTAAGTGGTTTGAGTTGTCTAAATGTTGCATGTGAGTTTAGAAAAGGCCTAAGTCTATGACATTATGGGTTTGTTTGGATGTTGTTTTCAAGAACTGTTTTCTGTTTTTGAAAACAAAAAACATTAAAAACCGATTTGATAGAGGAAGTAGTTTTTATTTTTATTGTTCCCCGTGTTCTCAAAAGGGCTCTTTTTTGAAAACAAAAAAAAATGTTGTTTTCCTTGTTTTTTGACTGTTTAAAAAATAAAAGAGAACATTAGAGAACAAGTTGTTCTCCATATTTTTCTTCTCCCTGTTCTCACCTATCTCTAATGGTTTCTCCTCCAGCATTTTGGTTTCTCCTCTAGTATTGTGGTTTCTCAACAACCAAATAGAGGTTTAATTCAAATTGCTTAAACCACAAACCAAACACCAAAAACAACTCTAAACATTCTAGAGAATTAAAACAAAATGAATAAGACCATTACAATAAAAAGAATTCCAAATTATAAAAAAATTCCAAGAAACAAATAAAAATGGTGAATATACCTTTGATCCCTATAGATGTTTAACCTGACCCAATGGTGGTCAATGCCTGCTCGATTTGAACCAACTTTCCCGATGGACTGTCTCGTGACACACATTGAGATGTGAGAAGATCGAAAATGTGAATCTCTGCATGTAAATCTAGTGAATCAATCACTTACTTGAAAGTGGTGAGTGTTAGGGTGAATTCTCAATATTCCAACAAACACCATAATTTTTCTACCATTTCTTTGTGCAAAATTAAAATAGCAACTAGCAGTAATAAATAAATAAACTCGTGCAACAAAAAAATAAATTAGACACCAGAATTTTTACATGGAAAACCCCCCAATGTGAAAGGAAAAACCACAGGACCTAATCCAATTCAAACTTCCACTATCAACAATAATGGGTTACACTTGTCTTCTCTAGAATAATCTCTAAAGGCTGCCAAATACATCAATAACACATATAGCCTTGGATTATGCAATATCTCTTAGCAAAAGAAACAAAGAAAAATTGGAGAAAGTATACCAAAAAAAGGTCGTTACTGTTCATGGGCAATAACACCAGTTCCCTAGCTCAAAATATGATCTCCACTGTTCAAATTGTAGCTACTCGAGTTTCAAACCTCTCCTCCAAATTTCAACTCAATCGAACCACAAATGAAATGAGATCGGTTTGTTGATGAAATCTAGGAAGATGTGTTTTTTTTCTCTCTATTCTCTTCTTTCTATTTTTTTCCCAATATTTTTTTTTTTAAAATGTAACTGACTTGGGCCCCAAACATATGGGGCCCACTCCCTCACATATGAGGGAGCCCAAAAAATCTCCCTCTCCCTATTATGTGAGGGGCTCTACCAAGCCCGCTTGTTTTCTACAAAATCGTAGCTTCTCTATAGGTATTGGTTTTGTCATCATATTTGATCCATTCTCATTAGTATGGATTTTCTCAAGGTAAAACAATTTCATCTTTAATGCATCACGAATCCAATGATATCTCACATCAATGTGCTTGGATCTAGAGTGAAAAGTTGGATTTTTACTGAGATGAATAACACTCTAACTATCATAGTAGAGTATGTACCTTTCTTGCTATAGACCCAATTCTTTTAGGAACTTCTTTATTCACCGTAACTCCTTGCTAGCTTCAATGATAGCAATATACTCAGCCTCCATGGTCGACAAAGCAACACATTTCTGCAACTTTAATTGCCATGACATTGCTCCCTCTGAAAAAAAATTATCAAATAACTAGAAGTAGACTTTCTGGAATCAACATCCCCAACCATATATGCATCTATGCATCCTACAAGCACAGATATGTCAGTCCCAAAATATAAACATGTCTTAGAAGTACCCTTCAGATACCTGAGAATCCATTTCACTGCAGCCTAGTGTTCTTTGCCAGGATTGGAAAGGAACCTGCTGACAACTTCAATAGCATGAGCAATATCAGGCCTCATGCACACCATGGAATACATCAAGCTACCCACGATTGATGCATGGGGTACCTTTCGCATTTCTTCTTTTTCTTTCTCACTTAAAGGGCTTTGTTTGGAACTTAGCTTTAGATGACTTCCAAGTGGAGAACTCATTGGTTTTGCTTTGCCCATGTTAAACTTGTCTAAAACCTTCTCAATATAGCTTGCTTGAGATAGCCACAATTTTCCATTCGTCCTATCTCGAGAAATCTTTATACCGAGAATCTAACTTGCAGACTCCAAGTCCTTCATTTCAAAAGACTTGCTCAACTCATTTTTCAGTTTATCAATTTTACCAATATCACGACCAACAATCAGCATGTCATCTATATATAGCAAGAGAATAATAAATTCTTCATCAGAGAATTTCTTCACAAACACACAATGGTCAAAAGCAGTTCTATCTTACTCATGCTCAACCATGAAAGAATCAAACTTCTTGTACCACTGTCTCGGTGCTTGCTTGAGACCATACAAGCTCTTCTTCAGTCGACACGCTAAGTGTTCCTTGCCTTTGATTATAAACCCTTCTGGTTGCTCCATATATATTTCCTTCTCTAAGTCACCATGGAAGAAAACAATCTTCACATCAAGTTGTTCAATCTCTAGATTCATACTGGCAGCTAAGCCTAACACAACTCGGATCGAAGACATCTTAACCACGGGTAAGAAAATCTCTTCAAAGTCAATGTCTTTCTTTTAACTAAAACCCTTCACAACCAATCTTGCCTTGTACATTGGCTGTGATCTGTTTGGTTCAGGCTTCCTTTTCAGTATCCATTTATTATTTAATGCTCTCTTATCCTTAGGCAACTCCATCAATTCATAAGTGTTGTTCTTATACAAGGATTTCATCTCTTCATGCATAGTTCTCAACCAATTTTTTTTCTCATCATGCAACAAAACCTCTTGATAACTTTCTGGCTCCCCCCCCCCCCCCATCAGAAAGCAACAAATACTCATCACTAGTATACCTTCTGGAAGGTTGTGGACCCGCATTTTTCACGTGCGTCCCCACTCGATCGGCGAGACTCGCTTTTTATTTGTGAAAAATTAATTTTTTGGAAAAAGTTGGAGTCGCCACTTATTTTATTTTTATTTTAAAGGGAAAATAAAACAAGAAAGAAAAACCCTAAAATGTGACTCCATAATTTTTGGAAAAAGCATGTCCTTGAAAAACCCGAGTCTTGGTCCGGGGATCAGGTTACTTATTGGGAAGGTACCTCTAGGAAGTAGCACCCCTCTAAGCCCTAAAAAGGTCTCTACTGACTAAGTTGAGGGAAACGTGGCAATTAATCGGTTAATTATGGATACCTAAGTAGGCTAGGTGATTTTGAAAAATAGCATGCTTAGCAGGAAAACCAATCACAATCATGAAGAAGATTTAGGGTACGTACCTGGACTGCTTCTTAAGTGCTATCACAAGACATCAAAGTTAGTATAGAAGTACAGCACACAATATGTATTTAATCATAGCGAATCTAGCATACATCTAAGCACCTAAGGATTATCAAACATATGCATATTTCACAGTGACATGATTGTTTACAAAAATTTAGAAAGTAGGTGATAAGGGACGTACCTGGATAACATAGATAACTTACAATGCGCTTCCATAAGACATGAAGGGTTAGATAATAAATAATAAAATATAGAAATCCTAGCATGCTCGTTATCTAATTGGCATAGCAAAAATTATCAAAGTATATGAAAACACTAATTATCACACTCATCTTATATACAATTCCTAAAAAAAAGATAGACATAATTTCAACAAGTGACAAAAGTGGCAACAAAAATAATTTTTGAAAAGATTTTCTTATGTAGGGGTTTCACCAATTCCCCAATTGATATACACGAATTTAGCCTAGAATTATCCCATTTATTTGAGACCACAAGTTTTGATTCGTGTTTTGTTTAAAACTGTAATTTTATTTGAAAGATGTGAACCGATCAAAACATGGTTGCACACTATTTTAAAAAATGAGATTTTGATTCTAAGAATCCTAAAGGAATTTTTGAAATGGTTTTTTAAGGAAATGAGATTTTGAGAATATTGTTATGTTTTAAAGATAAAAGAAGTTAATTTAAAAACAATAAAATGTATGAATCAAAATACCAAGCAAAAGAAAAAAGAACAAATCACAAAGTAGAATTTTTGACAACCGATAAAATTGAAGTGGTAGGAATGGAGGCCAATCTTCACTATTTTCCGATAGCCTCTAAAAATTGATTTTGACAAAGGATGACCAAAGTGATAAACCAAAACCTTAGATCTTACAAGCACTGAAACTTTAACAACATTTAGTCTTAAGATAAACTTAATCAAGCACTAAATATTATATGACCTTTAAAATAGTACAAACAATACGTATCAACTAATATTGACGATTTGGAGTCATAAATTTAATCGACTAACTAAACAAATGAAAAATAAAAATAAACACATAGAATAAATGAAATTAATCAAAAAAAATGAAATGAACTATTTTTAAGCACAAAATGACAACATGGGGATAGATTAAACTAATAGCCTACAAATTTGAAAGCATAGAATTAATAGAAAAATGGAATTAAAAAAAATCTTAACCTAAACTAAACAATATGAAACCAAACGAATTAATTAAAACTCTAAAAAATATCAACTAAAACAGGATCAATCAAGAGTAAAATAATTTCTCTCTTTATTTATTTTAAAACATGAATATATCAACGCGGAATGAAATAAATTAACCGACTTAAATTCTAAAACTAATAAACTAGAAGGATGAATCATGAATTAAATTTAACAACCTTTAGATATGAAAAGAGTGACATGGAATCAATTGAACTAATAAACTGAATTTTAATAACATCTAAACTAATAGATAAATTAAAACTGAAATGTATGAAATTATGGATTTCCTAATTGAGAACAAAAATAATGCTAATCAAAATTCTAAATTTCTAACCATTATTACAAATTATCCAAACTCTAAAAAATCCTAACTTTTCCATTATTAACAAAAATTGCCCAAACCAATACTAAAAAAACTAATTTGTCAAACTAAGAAAATGAATTGTAACCACATTAGACAAAAATCATAATTTTCAAGATGGAATAATAAATCAATAATAATTAATTAATTAATTAATTTATAGTTGGATAAATATATATATGATCAATTATTTTAATGAACTAAAATTTTATAAGAGTCCTTAAATCTAAGGTAAAATTAAAAACTAACAAAAATGATTTTTAAAACTAAATCTCTAACCTATAGAATCAATTTTATTTATAATTAAATAAATTACAAAGCATTAAATTGGTAACAAATAAATAAATAAACAATCAATAATTAGATAAATTAAAACCATATCAAATGAAGATTAAAATATATATATATATATATATATATATATATATATATATATATATATATATATTTTTCATGTGAAGCTATCTAAAATTATATTTTATGAACTTAATATAATACATTAAAACTAACCTTTAACGTGATGAATAAAGAAAAACTAAATAAACAAATGTGAGATTGTATTGCCATGTTAAAGCAAACACCCGTATTGGAACTAATAAACAAATCAACCCACTCACCTAATATAATAATCCAAATTGACAATGGTACACCAAATATAATAACTAAAGCAATTAAACCAAAAAGTAGTATTCTTGCTGCCATATTAAAGGAAACATACTGGACCATAAAACATTCAACCCAATATAATAATCTAAATAGGAATCAGACCAGACTTTTATATTTTTTTTAAAGCAAACACAACATAAAAGACCAAACTTACCCAGCGGCTAAGTGCGTGGTCTGTTCTTCCCAAAGTGGCAGTCGTGTAAGTGGATCTCCTTCAGGTGGAGGTGCGTGTTGAAGGTGCTTCCGGAGATGTGCGGCTGGTATGGCGCAGGGTGCAGCCGTGACACTTGCAGTGTAAGATCACGCTCCGCAACCTGATATGAACCGTTTCGATGAAGAGCAGATGCACGGACTGATGATGGATGCAGCCCGTGGAGATGAAGATTTGATGCGTAGACTACTCTCAGTGGGAAACCCGTGTTCAACCGGCTGATGGTTCTCTTCTCCCAGATGCGAATTTCCCCTAGACTCCCCTGTAGATGGCAGGCCTGTGTATCTGTCTCTCTCCCGTGTGGCTGCAACTTCTTCCCCCCCCCCCCTCTGCAGAGTGCTCACCATTTTTCTCAAATCCCCAGTTGATCTTCTTTTTCCCTTCCATGCTGCGTTATTTTCCTTTTTTCTTCCCTGAAAATTTCCTTTCCTTCTAAAGAAAAACTCCTCTCTCCCTTTGTATCTTCCCCACAAAACTGTCTTCATTCATTCCCATGAGTGTCCTTCTATCATGCCCTGAATCCACCCTTCCAAAACCGGTGTGATCCCTTTCCATGAGCGTGTTCTGCACCTTCTCGTTGATTCCACCTTCAAGGAAAAATCACTCACCAACCCGGAGAGAGCTAGCAAGCAGTTGCGTGTTGCTGAGTCACCTTCCCAAAGATATTCTCTATTCATTCCTTCCTTCTAAAACACTAAACGATCCATCATTCCATAAAATGCATAACCTTCCTTATCCATGGCCTCTATCAAATATCAGCCTACAGAATTTCATAGAAACGTGCTTAGAATCCTCCAGAATGTGCACCCAACTCCTTACCAAAAATGTGCTCCAAGTCCTCCATTTGGCTAATCTATGATAAAAAAAATCAGTAAAAGTAACTATACTAATAATAATAATAATAAATAAATAAATAAATAAATAAATAAAACATTTAAACAAAATTTTTTGATTATTAAGGACAAGTATTACGAAAATGTGACAAAATAATAGGAAAATAAAATAAAGGAGGAAATAGACAAAATAATAAATAAAATAAACAAAAATATAATAATAAAAAGCCAAGATATGCAACTCCATAATAAACGAGTCATGCAAGTCATGCAAGCCATACAAAAATGCAATCCATACCAACCATGCAAGCATGCAAAAAATTCCCTAAAAGGTAACCTAAGTGGGCCTAAGATGCCTAAGTGAACCTAAGGTGGTGTCTAATGGGCTTAAGGTGGTGCCTAATGGGCCAAGTGTCTAAGTGAGCCTAAGGTGGTGCCTAATGGGCCAAGTGTATCTAAAAGCTATCCTAAAAAAACAAGAAAAGCCTAAGTCTAAGTTAGGGCTACCAAGGGTCACAATAAGAGATCAAATAATCCTTCAACCAAAGTCTCCAAGGTGACTCAAAAAAAGGTAAGTGGTGAGTAGTACTGGGCCACCAAGGAACTACTGTGGAGCACTGAAAACGAACTTAAAGACATGTGTTAAAGGGACAAAATTGAGGGTCTACAAAGGTTTATGCTCTTTAGTAGATTTTCTTAACTGTGTTTCAGTAGGCAACTCTAAAGTAGCTTGTTCTTACTGCTGTTTTAGGCCATCATTCTCAACTGTAGGATTTTCTTCTACATCATCAACTGCAGACTCATCATTTCTGTCAACTGTATCAACCTATTCTTCTTACACAACTTCCATGTGTTCATTATGTCCCATAGAGTTAGGAGAGACTGGACCCAAATCAACATGTTCTTCACTGAAAGGCTTTGGCTTCTTAACTCGATCCAAGTCTTCAATGATTTGATCTTCAAAGAAGACAACATCTCTGCTTCTTATAATCTTTTTGGTAGTTGGATCCCATAACCTATTCCTAAACTCTTCATTTGAATAACCCAAGAAAATACACTATTTAGTCTTGCTATCAAACTTGGACCGCTTGCCTCTAGGAACATGAACAAATGTCTTGCAACCAAACACTCTCAAGTGCTCAAAGGAAACAAATTTTCCTATTCAAACCCTCTTTGGAATATCACCTTCTAAAGGATATGATGGAGACAAATTAATCAAATCAACGGTTTTCCTCATGACCTCACCCCAAAAAGACTTAAGTAATTTTGCATGAGAGAGCATACACCTGATTCTATCACAAATGGTTCTATTCATTCTCTCATCTACACCATTTTGTTGTGAGGTCTTAGGAACCATCTTCTCAAGCTTGATGCCATGACTTCTGTAGTATTGCTCAAATGGCCCCCTATATTCACCACCATTGTCTGCTCTAACAGATTTTAACTGCTTGCCAGCTTGCCTTTCAACCTTCATATGAAAATCTTTGAATACATCAAGTACCTAGTCTTTGGATTTCAAAGCATATGCCCACACCTTTCTTGAATGATCATCAATAAAAGTCACATAATAAAGTGCACCACCAAGAGTATTACTTTGCATAGTACAAACATCAATGTGAACTGAATGAAGAATATCTAGTTTTCTACGTGAAGGAAATCTACGAAATGCAGCTCTACTTTGCTTTCTAGATAGACAATGTGTACAAGGTAATAGTGATGTACCTATAACTCGTAGAAGCTTCTTTCTGGCAAGAACCTGAAGTCTCTTTTCACTTATGTGACCAAGCCGTTTATGCCATAACTCAGTAAAGGCTTCATTCTTAACAATGTTCACCTCTCCCTTGACTAGTCTCGCTTCTTTCTTATAGAGAGTATTGTTTTTCTTCCCCTTAGCTAAAACAAGAGAACCCTTAGTAAGCTTCTACTTACCCTCTTCAAGGTGACTATGGTTGCCCTCATCACCAAGTTTCCCAATAGAGATCAAACTAAAGTGTATTTCAGGAACATGTCTAACATATTTCAGAACCAATTTGCACCCAATGCTAGTTTCTAGCTCTACATCTCTCATGCTAACAATTTAACATTTTGCTTCATTTCCCATCCTAACCTAACCAAAACTGCCACTGGTGTAAGAAAAGAAGAAATCTTTACATACAATGATATGAAACAACTCTGCTGTATCAACCACCCAAGTGGAATCCTGGCATGCAAGGTTTACACATGCATCATCACAAACAATGATCATATCACCATCATATGCAACTATTGCAATGTCTTTGTCCTCTCTCTCTTCTTCAATTTTTCCTATAAATTGTTATCTTCTAAATTTCTTGCACTTTCTCTTAATGTGCCCTAACCTTCCATAATAAAAACACTTTATCTCTTTTTGGGACTTTGACTTTCCTCTTGACTTGTCACAATTGTAATCACTGTAAGGTTTTCTGCTTTTACTTTTCCTCCGCCTCTCTGTAACAAGTGCTTTTGTATTAGAGGAAATACCTAACTTTTTTCTTCTTGCCTTTTCATTAAACATGTTGTCTTTTACCATGGTGATAGTTATCACACCATTTAGGGCTAAATTACTCAAGGATACCCCCAAAGTTTCCCAATTGTTTGGTAAGGAACTCAACAAAAGTAAAACATGTACCTCATCATCTAGCCTAAGCTTCATGGGTAGACAACTCATTCAATAGTCCCAAAAAATTATTGAGATGTTTTGCAACACTATTACCATCCTTGTACTTTAAATTCACAAGCCTTCTTATCATAAAGGCTTTGTTCTGTGCAATCTTTCTCTCATAAAGACTCTAATTTCTGCCAAAGGCTATATGCATCAACTTCCTTGGCTACATGATGGAAGACACTTTTATCAACCCACTGCCTAATCTGTCCAATGGTTTTCCTATTTAATTTCTTCCACTCATCCTCAGTTGTAGTAACTGGCTTGTAACCCTTGCATTCAATAGGCTCAAACAACTCTTTGCAATATAGAATATCCTCTATCCTAGTTTTCCAAATTGAATAATTGGAAGTTTGAGTTTAATCATTCCACTACCAATCTCCTCCATTTAATTCACACAAGAGATCCCATTGCTAATCAACTTGGCTCTAGGTGAATTGTCAATATACCAACAAACACCATAATTTTTCTACTATTTATTTGTGCAAAATTAAATAGGCAATAGCAACTAGCAACAATAAATAAAAAAACTCATGCAACAGAAAAATAAATCAGACACTAGAATTTTTACATGGAAAACCCCCCAATGCGAAGGGAAAAACCACGAGACTTAGTTCAGTTCTAACTTTAACTATCAGCAATAATAGGTTACACCTATCTTCTCTAGAATAATCTCTAGAGGCTGCAAAATACATGAAGAGCACATATAGCCTTGGATTATATAATCTCTCTTGGCAAAAGAAATAAAGAAAAAATGGAGAAAGTATACCCAAAAAATGTCGTTATTGTTCATGGGTAGTAACACTAGTTCCTAAGCTCAAAATCTTATCTCCACCGTTCATATTGTAGCTACTCGAGTTTCAAACCTCTCCTCCAAATTTCAACTCGATCGAACCATAGATGAAGCGGGATTGACTTGTTGATGAAATCTAGGCAGATGCGTTTTTTTTTTTCTCTCTTTTCTTTTTTCTCTGTTTTTTTTTTTTTCCTGATCTGTTTTTTTTTTTTTTTTTAATGTAACTGACTTGGGCCCCAAGCATATGGGGCCAACTCCCTCACATACGAGGGAGCCCAACAGTGAGGAAGAATGAGTATTGTCTATCTCCCATGTTTGTTTACCAAGAAAATCTAGAGAGAGAAAGTAGAGAGAAAAATGACTGAAACTTGGCATTTTGGAACTGAGATGGAGTAGAAAATGGTTTTAGGTTTCTTGTTGGAGAAGAAGAGAATTATGGGCTTCGGTCTTTGGGTTAGAACAAAGCCCATAAATTCCATTCAGTTTAAATGGATTTTTTTTAATTTAAATGAATTATGCATATAAAAATTATTTATATATTTATAATATCAAATTAATTGAAGAAAACACTTCATTAATTGAAAAAAAATTAACATCCAAACATATTTTTTGTTTTACTTGTTAATTATTTATTTATTAATTCAACCAACTATTTTTTTTAGAAGAAAAACTGTTTTTTGGAATTTAATTCCCAAATATATATATATATATATATATATATATATATATATATATATATATATATATATACCAACAACACTTATGACAAGGTCATATGCAATGAAAACAGGAATTATGTCATGATTCAAAACAAAGAAGAGGGTTAGAAAATAAACAAGATAAATAACCAAAGAAATTTAAAAAGAGAAGGAACCATAAACTTTTTTAGTTCATAAATTTAAAACCATCCATGATAGGGGTAAACTGGAAACATAAAACAAACCATCCATGATAGGAGGTAAACATAAAACAAACTTGAAAATTTACATAATTTAAAAACCATCCATCATAGGAGGTATATCATAAAACATAGATACATAAGGAGAAATATCTTACAATGGGAGGAAAGCTTTGAAGAAAGCTTGAGGCTTGAAAGACTTACATGTTGAGAGAGAAATAAGAGAAAAGGGAGAGCGTAAGCTTGGGAGAGAAAATGGAAAATTTCAGATGAAAAATTCAAGATTCAAGGTGCTTACAAATGAGGATCAAGCCTCCTTAAATAGCCAAAAAGAGGGAACAAAGCACTGTTTGCTTTTTGACTAACTGCCATGAATAGTAATCTCGTGCATGAATACTGAATAATGAATAGTGAATAGTAAAATTCACTTTTCCACCGAATTCCACCGAAAAACCCACTTTCGGTTGAGAAGACTATTGACAAGCAACTTTAGACTGTGTAGTCACATGTTTGCTGCTTTTGGTGCTAAAACTGCAAAGCTGTAAAATATTCTTGACGATATGAAGACATAAGGCTAATGATTACTTGGACCTTCTTATTGGAGGAAGGATTCCTTCACAGTCGTCACCATTGTCTGGAAGGTAGCTTGTTGAATCATCAGATTCTGCATAAGAATTTTCTTGGGAAAAGCTTGGGCTTCCTTCTTCAAGGATTTTCTGGAAATCTTGAGGGGTCTTAGCTGCTGCGAGCATGACATGTAGCTGTTGCTTTTTGAGGAGAAACTGAGACATATCATCAATGGCTGAGACTTGTGTGGGGTTCTTGAGGAAATATTGCTTAACTGCATCAATAGATGCATCATTTTTCAAGGTGTCCCACCATTTAGTTTTAAAAGTCCTTCCCATAGTTGGAAAGACTACTGATTCATCTGCAATGATAATATAGTCCCATTGGACTATCCAAGCAAGGCCAAATTTGCTGAAAAAGAATAGTAAATGGGGAAAAGCTGAAAGTTCTTTAGGGATAACAAAAGAACTGCTGAATAGCTCAAAGCCATCCAGGATGGGCTTAGGAAGAATCTTAATAGTCGGACCATAATAAGTCCACCAATTGTGGAACCAAAATGGGAAAGAGGAAAACTGATTCTTAGATGGAAAATAGAACATCCATGAATGATGGAAATCCCTATTCTGGATCAGAAAAGCATTGAACCATGCTCTCTGATAATCCCAATAATTATAAAACCTTGGCTTTGATGGTTCAGAAAATTCCATTGAAAGATTAGGATTTCCACCCCATTGCTTGATAGTAAGAATCTTATAGATATGACAGGTGGAGAATGCCAAGCCCATATTGCTGAATTTATCAGCGTTATGCTTAATTTTAACAGAACCAGTTTCTGTAAGGACTGCTTCATAAAACTCTCTTATTTTTAAAATACCACCAGAGAGATAATGAAAGTTTTCTTGAAAAGCTTTTGCAGCAATCTCTCTGGGGTTTTCAGAGAAAAATTCTCTTTCAATAACCAAAAAAGGTTGATTTAAATCATTTTGCCAATATCTTGATTTTGTTGAAAGATGTGTGGGGTTGGCAGCCACCACAATTTGCTTGTTTGAAAAAGAGGAGCTTGATGCTAATTCCTTTTGAGAGGGATTAGCCTTAGTGACTTGCTTGAAGGTCTGAGACCCTGAAATGGCTGGGTATTGGGTGGCCTTGACTGGATTAGCTGGATCAGAATGATCATAGTACAAGGTCATCATCTTATTAGGCATAGGGTTAGAAGAATGAAGCCTTGCTTCTTCTTCTTCAACTTGTTGGCTCCATAGCATTTTATGGGGAAAAGGAGCTTGATTGGATTGGGTTTTCTAGTTAGGAGCTTGGGTATTCTTTTTAGGGGCCATGGTCTCGTGAACCCTGCAAATTCCACGAGTTGAGTGATTAGGAATGAAACTTTCTCCTTTAATAAACTTAATTTGAAATTTAGGGTTTAAAATAATCCAATCAGTTAAATTATACTAAAAAACTATATACTTAATTGTTTTCTCAGATGTGAAAACAACTTTTAAAAATCCTTGGTTCAAAATATCAGTTTGAAATTTTGAAATGCATAAAGGAATGCTTAAAATATCATTTATAATGAGATTATGAATGAATTGGGTACCTAATATCTTAGGTGGATCATCTATTCCAACAAGATTAATTTCTTGATCACAAGGAGTAATGTTTACAACAGGATTAGAAAATTCAAAAAGAATTTCCTTATCAAAAAGCTTTGTTTTTATACCTTGGTTATCTACCCACAAGGGATAAATAGAGCTTAAGAAGGGTATTCCTATGAGGGTTTTTTCCTTAAGATCCTTAACAAGGATAAAGGTTTGCTTAATACAGATGTCATGGTTACGGATATGAATATCTGTTAATTTATACTTAATGGCAAGTCTTTTGCCATTGGCTCCAAATAGAGTCTGACTAGTCTCTTCACATAAAGGAATAGGTACAAGACCTTCTTGAAGACAATTTTCGATTGCTCCTGAATCAATCAAAGCAATAATATCAAAGACAAATTTATCTTTGACTACTATAGTAAGGGAGACTTCCCACCTCTGGAAGATAACCCTACTCATAGTATTCGAAAAAGTATCTGTCTCATTATCATTAACATGAGAAGATTCTGGAATATCCATAAGGTTTCCTTGGTTGACAATTTTATTGATTTGTTCTTGGAGATCAGAGAGACCTAAACCTATGAATTGTCTTAACTCCTTAATCTCCTTTCTATACTGCCTAACTTCATCATGAAGTTCCTTAATGCTAACTTCCTTAGGAGACTGCTGGTCAAACCTGTTTAAGATATCATTAAGGTTATAAGGATTTACAGTCTTCTTAGCTTCTATCTTAACAACAGATTTCTTAAAAACTTCATAAAGATTTTGCTTGGTCCACTACAAGAAAAAATGTCATTGTTGACATATATTATCTTGACTTAAGGTGATATGTGTCAATGTTGCTTATTTTAATGAACAACTATGACATATACAACTTGTTTAAACCAATAATGACATATATAAAATTTGTCGAATTCTTTCATGACTTATATAATAGAATCTTGACAGATAATTTATAAGTCAATGTATTCAAGGTACTTAAATAAAAGCAATAATGATAATAATTTGTTTGATATGTGCATATCTAATTTACTTACTAAGTATTGTAAATTGAAGTGACAACAATCAATTTTGATTAAGGAAGTTAATATTTAATAAATTTTTTTAGTAATGTTAATATCAATTTTCATTATGAGTTTAATATATAAAAATTATTATTGGAAGATGAAATAAAGAATACTATTTTTAGTTTATTGAAAAAGGACATGCATGGTATTTTGGAATTTGTTATAAAGTCCTATAAAAAGAGAAAGGAAGGGACGGAAAGACATATTTCATACTTCAACAAGCCTTTACCATTTTCTTTACTGAAAACCCTAAATTTTCACTCTCCATTGAAAACCCTAACTTTTGGAAAACAAGAAAGAAGGGAGAAAGAAAGGGGAGAGCCACCGTTCTTAGAGAGAAAGAAGAGAAGAGAAAAATGCAAGTTTTTTTTCATCTTGCCCAGATTACATCAAAGGTCTGATCCCACTTCGTCCGTGGTCCGATCGAGCTAAAATTTGGAGGAAAGTTTCATGACTCATTCATCTTCAATATGAACGGTGAAGATAGGATTTGGAGTTTTGGAAAGTCATTAGAAAGAAAGAGGAGAAGAGAGAAAAACCAGGTTTTTCTCATCATACCCAGATTTCATCAAATGTCCGATCCTGCTTCGTCCGTGGTCGGATCGAGTTGAAATTTGGAGGAGAGGTTCGTGGCTCATGTATCTTCAATATGAACGGTGGAGATTGGATTTAGAGTTTCGGACAGTCATTAGAGAGAAAGAGGAGAAGAGAGAAAAACGGAGGTTTTTTACATCATGCCCAGATTTCATCAAAGGTACGATGCCACTTTGTCCATGGTCTGATCGAGCTGAAATTTGGAGGAGAGGTTCACAATCATTAATCTTCAATTTGAACGGTGAAGATCGGATTTAGAGTTTTGGAAAGTCATCTTTCGGCTAAAAATAGAACCTTTGTTTTGGTGGGCTTTTCTCTCCGAACTGTTTTGATCATTAGCTTTGATCGAGGTCAATTCGTGGTCTGATTGAGTTGCAATTTTAGGAGCACGTTTAGGATGCATTGATCTTCATTCTAAAGTGGAGATTGGATTTGGAGTTTGGAAAAATGGTATTTCAGTCCGAGAACCTTGACAAAAGTGAAAGAAACATTGACATATGTCATAGTAACAAAGATTTGATCATTAGTAGAAATAGAAACAACCTTGACATATGTAAATGTCAAGGTAGATTTAAACTTTTCTTGACACTGGCATAGATGACATATATAAATAGTAACATACCTTGACAGATATACCCTACCTTGATGGTGAAAAACTGTCAACGAAAGGCTTTTTTCTTGTAGTGGTCTTTTCATCTTCAACTTTCCTTAAAGTATCTATGATAAATTCCTGATCTTGGCTTATGACATTTACAGTTTTAGGACGAAAATTACAATTACCCTTAATACATTCTGCTTGGTCACTAGAAGATTGGTTAGAAACTTCACCACTACTGTCTAGTTGATTAATATCATCTTCATTATCTAAATCAGTCCTTGATTCAGAATCTGTGGAGTTTAACGTTACCTTACAAAGCATATTTTTTAGGTCATCTGAGACACTTAAGTTATTAATCTTTTGCTTAACTCTACAATCTTTTTTATAATGGTCAACCTTCCCACATTTAAAACAGATAATTGGTTTGACATCTAAAGGGGCTTCTACCTTTTTCTAGGTATCTTTGTTGACACTTCTTTGGACGTGTCTTGACTGCTTAGTATCATTCATCCTATAGTTGTCATAGGTACCTCTCTTATTGTGGTAAAACTTATCTTTGCTAGGCTTCCCGCTTGGTTTTTGCTTAGAGGGAGGCATAATTTCCTTTTGGCTGAAACCAAATTGGCTACAGAATGATCCAAATTCATTCTTGTAGATTTTTTGTTCATTCTTCATTTGTTGCTTAAGCTTGAAGTCATTGCACAACTTAATCCCTTTAGCTGTGACAATGCTTATAATCTCACCATAAGTTAGCTTGTCATAAGGGATTTGACCATTATACTGTTCCCTTATCTTAATCCTTATTCTCTCAGAGAAAAGCTTGGGTAATCCTGAGATGAATTTTTCTTTCTAGAAAGACTGGTTACAATATGATCTTAGCATGAATTTGGTTAGAAAGACTTCCTTATACCACCTAAAATCATGAAGCTTGGGACACTTAAGGTTGGTTAAGAGATCTGCAGTTTTATCCTTAATTTTTTGCAGGATCTCCAATGAAGTGCTTGGATATTGAGTAGATTAGAGTAGCCACTGCATTCTCTATATGTTGGCCATTTTCGTCCTTAACAACTTCACTATTCTCATTAATCCTATAGGCTTTTAGGATACTATTTTTATCGTCAAAAGTGAGATAATTATCCCACCAACCCTTAAGCTGACCTGTAAACCCAACAACAATGGTTTGAGCTACAACATGATCTGGCAGTCTATTGTTTAATTTATAGGTTGTACTTACCATGGTCATTTCTTGAAGCTTAGTGAGTATGTTATACTCGGTCATACCGTCTATGTTTTATTCATAGATAGTACCACTGGTGTATGAGGTTTGAGTATACCGATTTCTTTCCTCAAACTGCATGTCAGCAAAGATAGGTCTAGGATAGTAATTCCTAGTCTTAAAGGCTTCAAAATTATTAATACTTTTTGAAATAGTTTGATTATGGGGTTCCTCAAACATCTTAATTAGTTCATCAACTTCTTCTTCTAAACTAATATCACCTTTAACCATATTGATTCTCTTATGAGGCTAGACAGTCAAAGGGGCAACAAGATTATCCTTAATCTTCTGGTTAATCCTATCAACAAAAGCCTAGTTAATTTAGGGATTTTCCTGGAATTCCTTAGAAATTTCAAAAGACTTAATTTTATCAGTGCTCTTGGTGTTATTAACACGCTTATATGGATAATCTGGATATTCCTCTTGTTTGAAGAGTTCAAACCAAATCCAAAACTTAATATTTTTCTTTTCTTGTCTTAAATAGGCATAGAATTCTTCCTGGTAAATGGCTCTAATGACTTTAGGGACAGTGCTAAAGAACCAATCATTCCTTTTCTTATTGACTTCAGAATAGAAGTCCTTCCTTAAGAGATCCTTGTTGATCTCAAAGTCCTCATCACTTAGGCTTATAGTGTTAATCATCTGGGAATAGGTAGGAGACATAATAAGGGACTCATCCTGTTGGGATTCCTGAGTAGACTCATTTTCCTCTATGTAAAATGGTCTAGCCACGTTGGTGTGACTTCTAACACCTATTAGCTTAATGTTCTTAGGATTTCCTAAGCTGGAACCTTCCTCTTCCCTAGTGGTTCTAACTGGGATAGAAGAGCTTGAAGCTTTAGAGGGTTCATAAACTGAAACCCTAGGACTGCTGGAATGTCTGAAAGAGTTGGAGAAAATTTGATCTCCTCATCCATCAGGGTATTGAACAATATGTTCAATCCTTTCAAATCTCTGTTCAATGGTTGGAACGACATTAGCAAAATGCCAGTTTTCAGGAAACTCAACATTTTTCCACAAGATCTTCTTAGGGACGATGAAATTTGACTTATCAAGCATATCTGAATGAAAGTAAGTGGTCTCACCCTTAGGACTGGTGCAAAGAGCCCCAAAACCAACGCTTGTGTTCATGCTTTAATAAGAAAACTTGGTTATGATTGAAACATGACTATTTCCTGATTTGATCTTAAAGCCATGGGTCTTAATATGCAGGACAACAGAATCTAAGATGTCTGCATCTCTTATTCTAACTGTGAAGTTAGGAAAACACTGGAAATAAACTGGGCCATCATTCAGTCCAGCTTGGACTGCGCCTATAATAGAATCTCGATATTCGAGATGCCTATTATCCCTTAAACACATGACAATAGAGGTGTTTAAACCTAATCTTGTCAATGGCTTAGCTGCTACTTGAATCATACCAAAGTGTATGAAATTATAGCCATCTTTCTTTTGCTTTTCAATGGACTTGTTATCTAGGAGTCTTATGACTTGGTCGTCTTGTTCTAAGCTAACTGACATTTCAGAGGTTTTGATGGTATAATCCGTGAAAAACTTAAAGGTTCCTTTCTTATAAATTTCTTGATTAGACACCTTGGGTAACTTCCAATCATCTAAATCATTTTGGATCTTAGGATAATTGATCTCTTCACTGTTTACAACAGTATCTTGAGAATCATTGAATCTCCTAGACATGGTTTTGAAAATTGAACTCATTTTAGGGTTTTGATCTAGAGCCTAATAGTAGATTGACAAACCTTATGAGACGTCACCCCAACCCTCTTACAGCCTAAAAAACGCCTATCCACGGCTAACAATGGCTCAACCGGCAGGGCTCGCGCTCCTAGACACACTGCTACCTATCATAGGATAGCTCAATTTTTTTTATTTTTTTTTTAAAACACCAAAAACTGTTTTTAAAAACTATTTTCCATAACAGTTTTAAAAAACAACAACCACATAGGCCCTATACTTTTCAATTTATTATGTGCATGTTTAACCTATAGAGAAATATTTTATATCAGGGAAAGTTGAGAATATGAAATGGTATGTTCGTGATGAGATAATTTTGGAGTCCATGCGACATATTAAGGTAAATTGATATTGTTTCTCCAACTTATTTAACCATATTTAAACATATTATTTATGTTTGTGGACATAATGAATGTATTAATAAGTTACATTTTATTTTGATTCTTTTAATATTAGCTTACTAATGAAAATCAAGATTTATGAAAAACATGGAACTATGAAAAGGATACTAGAGTGATATTGATCACAAGAAATGAGGAATGATAGCTTATATATATAATTTAAAATGTTATAGTTTTAAAATTTACATTCATATACTAATTTGAACATCATTAATAGAAGTAATCTAAGTTAGTCTTAGTGGGGTTATATCATCAAAATAAACAGTGTAATATGCTAAAAGAATACAAAGTTTATAAAAGTTAAATTTTAAGAAAACTAAGAGTCTGTGTGATTTAAAAATATTTTTTCATTTTTAAAAACAAAAAATTGTTTTAAAAAATATATAACATTGTTTGGTTGTTGTTTTCTAAAAATAATTTTTAAAGACAAAGTGAAATAAAGAACAATTTTTAGAAAATAAAAGAAAAATATGAGTCTGTTTGACCGTATTTTCTAAAACTTATTTTTAAAAATAAATTTTCGGAAACATGATTATACATGTCCTAATATAGTTTCAAGTTGGACAAGTTGGACATTCAACTTGATTGTCATCCAACAATGAAATGAGTGGTCAATACTCTCTCAAGAACGTCTTTTTTTGTTATTGTTATTTTTTCAAAATTTAATTTAAAAATTGTTTTTAAACTTGTATAGTTTTTTTGGTTAGTTTTCTTTTTGAATTTGAAAATTGAGATTTTTTTTTCTTGTGGGTTGAATAATATAATGATAAAAAAAAATTTAGAATATTTTTTAATTACTAATTTTAATAAGAAAATATATAAGAATCTAGAACATTAGAATTGATGGTAGTTTCTATTTTCAAAACTAAAAACATTCGAACCTTCCATTTCCTTTTGCACCAATTTGGAATTTGGAATACATGAACGACACAACATTCATAGAACCCATGTTTGGTACCTGGAGAGAACCTAACCCTAGTCTGGATTAAGAGCAATAACCAAACAGCAGATTCAAATCCAAACGGCGCGTCGGTTATCGCAATCTCCAATCGTTGTGGATCCTAGTCTCTCTCGAATCAAATCTCTCTCAATCCTTCCAAACCATCGCTATTACAAATCCCGGACACCTTTTTCCTTTCTCGTATTTTCTTTTCTGTTTCCCGATAACTTAGGGTTTCGTTTTCTTCCCGCCAAACCCCCTTTGAATTCGTATTCTTGCTCCGGTCATGTCCGCTTCGACGGTTTCCATCACTGCGAATACGGCGGCGAGGCGGAGGCCCGTCGTCATCGGTGAGAAGAAGCCCAACATTGAATTGCTGTCCGGCGATGCCGGCGTTTCTCAGTTCAATGGCATTGCCGGAGAGGATAAACTCACCGGAGGCGGAGGCAAGGACCTGAGCCATTCAATCAGGGGAGAAACAATTCTTGAGAGATCGAAAGAGGTGGTGCAGATCAAGAAAACCTCCGCCAACGCCGCCACCGAGCCTCGCCGTACCAGAAAAGTCGTTTCCAAGTCGGAGAGGCCTCGGTGGGTAACTGCAGTTAGTATATTCACTAAGAATTTGGTACTCTTGGTTGTGATTCTTGGACTGGTACAGATGATTCGGAAATTGGCATTGAAATCTGCGGATTCTTCGGGAGGTTCCTTGGTGGCGGTTCCGGATTTTGAGCGGCGGATTGCTGAAGTGGAATCTTTTTTGAAAACTACAACGAAAATGATGCAGGTTCAGGTGGAGGTTGTGGATAGGAAGATTGAGAGTGAGGTTGGGGGTCTGAGAAGAGAGTTGAGTAAGAAAATTGAAGAAAAGGCTGGCGATTTTAATAACCACTTGGAAAAATTGGATTCCAAGAGTGAGACTTTGGAGAAGAAGTTAGGCGAGTTGGGGGCAATGGAATTCTTGAGGAAAGAAGATTTCGACAAAATATTTGATGAGTTGAAGAATGCTAAGAGTGCTGATTATGGAGACAGGGAAATGAGTTTGGACGAGATTAGGGGGATTGCCAGAGAAATAGTTGAGAAAGAAATCGAGAGGCATGCTGCTGATGGGCTCGGTAGGGTCGACTATGCACTGAGTTCTAGTGGGGCCATGGTTGTTAGGCATTCAGAACCATATATTCTTGGAAAGGGAAGTGGTTGGTTTCCAAAGACAAGTCTAACTGGGGTTCATAGGGATTCAGAGAAGATGCTGAAACCGAGTTTTGGAGAGCCTGGTCAGTGTTTTCCTCTGAAAGGGGACAGTGGATTCGTTCAGATTAGGCTGAGGACAACTATTATTCCAGAAGCTATTACTTTGGAGCATGTTGACAAGGTGATGTTTCTGCTCTTTTATGTTATGACATTAGCAATCCTATTTGTTTGGTATCTTCTGTTTACAAGCTGTTGATTGACATGTGTGTATTATATTGAGGGTTTCATATCCTTGCTTGGCATTTATGAAGCAGATAGATGGTTTAAGTATTAAACATATTGTGCACTCTCACAATTCACATGATCTTAATGAAATATCAAAGTTATGCACTGCAAGTATGGTTGTAATAGATTTCATGTTTGACTACAAGATGTTTGTGGCTTCTTCACTGATATTGTTATTGGCAGCAATTCCAATGATTAAATCCCTTGCTAACATGTGATAGTTATATAGGACTGAGACGAGTACTTAGAGATGTAAGGGGAACCTCAAATATAGATAGAGAAATTTATAGTATCTTTTATAAAACCAAGTTCTCTGTTCTAAGATCAGGTGGATTGCATATGACAAGCAAAAACATTTCCTGCCATGGATGTGGAAAATAGAGTTGCATAATGCAGCATTAGTTGTGCATGGGATTTACACTTTTTTTTTAATAAGTGTAAATGTATTAGAGTAAAAAAGGAGTATACACGATGTATACAAAGCAATCAAAAAACCAAAAAAAGAGCGAGAACTATATATGGGATTTACTCTTGCATCATTTATGAGTCAATCATGTGATCTATGTGGTCATATTTGCCAATGATCCTCAACATATGTGGTAGATCTGCTGGCTGAGTCCCAAGTGTTTCTAGAAAGTTCTTGAAACTTCTTTCTGAAGTATGAAACAGATTAATAGGTGATGGAAGGAAATCAATCAGGTGAAATTTTAGAATTTCCAGGAAGATGTCTTTTGAAGGTTGATACATCTGGCTATAATTATAAAAATTGAAGTTAGGATGGTCAGTTAAGTCTAAAGAATTAAATAAAACTGAGAAATTGATGTAGGAGATGGAGGTGGAATATATTTTGGAGTTTTAAGAAGGAAACCTTGTTAGTTTTAAAAATTAGAAACAATTAATAGTACTCATAATTGATGATACTTGGAGTCTCACCAACAGAAATCATAAGAGAGGGACAGTGTTTCATTATTTGAGTAATAATAATCAAAGTTATAGATTATTAGAGTATTTCATATGATTTACAAACTTGGTGCTGTTCGTTGACCTTTGGTGGTATTACAATGTTTATCAAAATTGATTTATGTGGAACATGTTCCCAGACAGATTTGGAAATAGATCTAAGCATGCCATATGCTGAAAATGAGAAGAAAGAACTTAAAAAACCTTTAGAAGCGAGTTATAATAACAAGTTTATCTAAGAGTCCAAATCTGTACCAACAATATAGGATTAGAGAAGAGGATTTAATTCCTTTCATTTTATTTTGTTTTGGTTGGGGTTCTTTTGGGGAGGGGGAGAATGAAGTTTGCACAATGAACTAATACAGTTGCTTCATTAGAATTTGTTAATTGTTTTTTTTCTCTTTTCTCAAGCTACTTGTTGCTTTCCCCTATAGCTGAACCCTAGGATCAAGGTTTAAAATTGAACCTATAAGATATGGCATTATAGCATATGGAATTTTTGCATGATTAGGATATATTGAAATTTTAACAATTAATGCTGCGTGTATAATGTTGTGGATTAGCTTTTCCTTGAGTATTGAATTAAAATAATGAGACTCAAATGATCACTTTCCTTTTAAGAGAGGTTTTTGGAGGCCTTATGTTTTAAGAGACCACCCTCTTGGAATATGTGGTGTTTCAAATTGCTGTAACAAAAAGGAAAAGCAATTGTAGGATCATTTAAAATGACATTTGGTATTGGATAAACTAGACTTGACTGACATGGGAAGCAAGACAGATCTTCCATATCACTTGTTTTCCCTCCCCCCTGGAGATCATTCCTAGAAAAACATGCAAGTTCTTCAAAGAATTTGACATCCATGGTTACAAATTCTTTCTCTGTCGGAGGATGAAAACATTTGAATTCCTTGAGTAGGAGAATAACCTGGCAAATGCAGACAGATATTGGATCAAATTGCTTTTGTGATGGGCAGACAGATCTTGGATGCTTTGCTTATAGCTAATGAGGTGATTGACTCCTGACAAAAACGAAAAGAGAAAGGGTTGATCTGTAAATTGGATATTGAAAAAGCCTAAGACAACATCAACTGGAACTTTCTAATGAGGGTTATGCATAAGATGGGCTTTGGGGCTCGGTGGATGGAGCGGATATGGAGATGTATTTCAACAGCTAAATTCTCTGTTCTGGTTAATGGGGTGCCAACAGGGTTCTTTTCGAGCTCCAAGGGGCTGTGTCAAGGAGATCTTCTATCTCCTTACCTTTTTATTTTGGGAATGGAAGTGCTGAGTGCTCTCATAAGAAGGGCTATTGATGGGGGTTTTATATCAAGATGCAGAATTCGGGGAAGAGGAAGGACGGAGATGAATATTTCCCATTTGCTTTTTGCTGATGATACAATTGTCTTCTATGAAGCAAAGAAAGAGCATCTAACCTATTTAAGCTGAATTTTGGTTTGGTTTGAGGCTGCGTCTGGCTTAAGAATCAACTTGGCTAAAAGCGAAATTATTCCAGTTGGTGAGGTGGAAGAGATTGAGGAAATGGCAACGGAGTTAGGGTGTAGGGTGGGCTCTTTGCCCTCTTCTTACTTGGGGCTGCCCTTAAGAACCCATCACAAGGCCCCTTCTATGTGGGATGGGGTGGAAGAGAGAATGAGGAGAAAATTAACTCTTTGGAAAAGACAATATATTTCCAAAGGCGGGAGAATCACCCCTATTAAGAGCATGATGACCAACATGCCTCTCTACCAACTGTCCCTCTTTCGAATGCCCAAGATTGTTGCAAGAAGACTAGAAAAATTACAAAGAGACTTCCTTTGAGGAGGGGAAAATTTGGAGAGGAAAGTCCACTTAATCAAGTGGGAGGTGGTGTGTACTCAAAAAGAGAAGGGTGGTCTAGGCATAAGGAAGCTTGATCTTTTGAACAAGGCCTTGCTTGGTAAATGGATATGGAGATTTGCCCACGAAAAGGACAATCTTTGGAAGAAGGTGATTTTGGTGAAGTATGGCCAAGAGTGTTTTGGGTGGAGGACTAATGAGGCTAGTGGGACGTTTGGAATGGAGGTTTGGAAGGAGATTTTGAAGGAGACAAACTGGTGTTGGGAAAATTTAGAGTTTAAAGTGGGTAAAGGGACTAAAGTCAACTTCTGGACTGATCGTTGGTGTGGCAACGCAACGCTATCCCAAAGTTTTCCCTAGTTATACGCTTTGGCGGTCCATAGGAATGCAACGGTGAATGAAGTGTGGACTCGAATTTTGGTTAGGGAGGTTGGAACCTAAGATTCTCTAGAGGCTTTAATGACTGGGAGCTAGATTTGATAGGAGACTTGCTTACTATGTTGAGGGACTTCAGGATATCTTCTGAGGAGGATTCGGTTTTTTGGAAGGGTGGGGAAAATGGAAAATTTGGGGTTAAGGAAGCTTATAACTTGCTGATTGCTCCAAACGAATTTGCCTTCCCAAAAAAGTGCATTTGGGTGGATAGAGTCCCAACCAAAGTTGTCTTTTTTGCTTGGGAGGCCACGTGGGGGAAGATTCTTACCCTAGATAGGCTTAAAAAACGAGGGTCTGTTTTTTATGTGGTTGTGAAGAAGAAACTATAAATCATATTCTTTTACATTATATAGTGGTCAGAGTCCTCTAGGAGATCATCCTTGCCTTGTTTGGTATTCAGTGGGTGTTCCTAGAAACAGTTAAAGAGGTGTTATTTAGTTGGACGGCCCTTTTGTGGGGAACAAAAGGAAAAAGATTTGGAATTCCATTCCGTTGTGTATCTTTTGGACGGTTTGGAAGGAAATGAATAGATTAACTTTTAGGGGTGGGGGGGTCTTAGCTATACAGAAACTCAAAAATTCTTTTGTTTGTAACTTGTGGAGTTGGGTTAGAGTGTATATTGGAGAGGAGTCCTCTTCGCTTATAGGCTTTTTGGAGTGGTTAGCGTCCACTTAAGGGCTGGTGAGGCTGTTTGTTTTCTCTTTTTGCTCTTTGAGGTTTATTGGGTATACTCCTTGTATGCTTTGTGGCTTTTTGCCTTTTGATAATATATTTTGTGCTTAATTATAAAAAATAAAAATAAAAAATAACCTGGCAAATGCACCTAAGAGCTCTAGGATCAAGTTTTGATTGTTCTCCACTTTGGAGATGAACAAAAGATAAACATCCAAAGATCTTAAGAGGAAGCAATCCAAATATGTTGACATTAGGAGACAAGGCTTTTTAGGACCTGAATTTGAGGGTCTTCGAAGGCATGTGGTTTATTAAACATTCAACAATTAAGACAACATAACTCTAATAAATTTCTAGGACATTGGGTAAACATTAAAGCTCTAGCAACTTATATCAAATACCTATTTTTCATTGGAGTGTGCTATGCACGAGGAAAGGTATATAATCCCATTTTCAAGAAAATAAGTCACCAAGATATTATTGAAGTACTCTCTCCCATTATCTTATTAAAAGACTTAGATCTTTGTTTGCAATCAAGCTTATGAAACATTTAAAGCCAGAATGAAAATTAACATGGGATAGACCCCCATACATCACTGTGAACAATGGAAAATGGAATTTGAATTTCTGTTTTTTTATTACTCACTGGAAATGGAACATGATGACACAGAAACTATTTCAAGACTAGAAAAAAACTTCAGGATACAAAAGTTTAAGGGAACAAACTAGTATTTTGTAAAATTTCTCTTTGAGTCCTTAAAATCCTTTTGTTTTTATTGATAGATCAAGAAGATGATATATTAAAAAGAAGTGCCAAAAGAGCGATTCAGGGTATTTGAATCCTTAAAATCTAAAAGTCTTCTTGATTAGAAACTTTGATTATGAAAACTCTCTCTCTATTCTAAAAAGTAAAGTTTTTGTTTTCTTTTAATTTTTTTAGAAGATTTAATGTCCTAGGAAAGGATTTCTTTTAATAAATTGCTACGTAGGTTAGGCTTACTTTTTTATAGTTTTATTCAGTTTTCAGCGTTTTCTAAAGCTTGTAAAAAGATAAATTGATGTAAAACAGGATTAATTATTGATGATGAATAATGTTAGGTTTTTGCATATTTTGCAATTTTCAATGATAAAACTCCATTGCTTTTCTTCTAGGTAAGACTTCTAGAAGATTGTAGTGAGGCTCTTAAGGTTTTCTATATTTCTTGATTTCTTCTTTATCTTTTTGTTTCCTATCTTTTATTTATTTTTTTCTTTGATATAATTTTATTCTTATTCTCCTTTTCAAATCCTAAAAGATTAAAAGCTTAGCCCATTTTATTTGATTATAGATAACCATCTTAGGGTTCCTACATGACCCACAAACACCATGGGTATTGATGAAAATGTCATCTGTGCATTGGATGGAGAATGTGATATCCTACATACCTTGGGGAGTAATTCATTTCATATGTGCTGACATGTTTTAAAGCCATCCGGGCTAGTGGGCTCAAAGAGGATACATGGGGTTATGACATATATAACATACCTACTGATTGGTTTTTGGAAGCACCAGGTGGCTTCAAATAACATGAAAGCTCTTTACCATAGGGTTAGGTCACCAAATATTCTAGTAGTACATGATTGATTCTATACTCATGAAGGGGTTTTTATTTTTTATTTTTTATTTTTATTTTATCTCCTTGTGATCTGGTTAATTGTTAAAATCACTTAGTTCTAGAATATATGTGATTCTGTGTGTGTTAATGCTGAAGGTTCGTTAGGGACTTTGAATGGAGGGATTGAATCTCTGTCTGGACCTTTAATATATACAAATACATGTATATGTGTATATATGTATAGTATAAAAAGGAATTCAATCCCTCCATTGGAAATTGCTAATGACACTTGGGAATCAACATGTATGTATGTAGGGTTGGAGACTCCGAAAGGAAATTCAATTCCTCCACTTCCCAGTCTTGTAAATCCCTAATGAACCTTTGGCTCCAACATATATAGAGAGAAACACATACCTATTTGTATATATTTATGGTCCAAAAATGAATTCAGTTGCTCCATTGGTAGTCCTTTATGAACCTTGGGCTCTGCTATCTCCCTTCATACCCATCAACACACACACATGTATTTATTTATGTATGTTCTGAGGAGAAATTCGAGTCCTCCACTTTACAGTCTTGGAGGTCCTTAATGAACCTAGGGCTCCAATGCTCTGCTGTCTCCCTTCACACCCAATAATCAGCCATCTTAGCACTTCTCTATCTTCCACAAAAATATCACTTGAAAAAATCTCCTCACAGCACACATAATGTCCCAATGTTGCTTTGTACCCGCCCCATTCTAGATAGAATTCACACTTAGAGAACTCTGCCATCCCTCGTTATCCTTTTTCTAAAGCCCCACTTCAGAAGAGCCCCTTCACCAGAATACAAGTCTCTCTCCCTCATACTTCTTTGATACTATTCTCCTTGCAAACTATCCTTTCTAATGGTAAACCTCCATATAGCCATTTTTCTTAGAGGACCTTATTTAGCCCCTTTGGATTCCTATTACCAAAGCCTCTCTCACTTGTTGAAAACAAACAACAGAGTTCACTGGACATGTCTTACATTTCGTCCTCCACCCTATGGCAAAATCACTTTGCCACCTCTCCAACCACTTCACTAATAATGGACAAACTAATATGAAATATGCCAGTGATAAATTCAGTAATGTTTAATAGGCTAAGAAATAGATAATGCATCTTTTATTCTGCTAATGTTTTTTCCTTTCTTTTTTTCTTTTTTCAAATCTTTCTGCTATTATTTCCCAGAGTGCATTTACCTTGTGGGGAACCTCAATGGAAGGCCCAAGTTAGTAGAAAGAAAGGCCTCCAACTTGCATCCCAACATTGCATTCAGACTGTGGACTTTCCCCATTTCCCTAACAGAGTTAAGTGCACTATTTTTAAAATTGGCCTTCAGACTCAGCACTGCCTCCAAGCCCATCAGGAGGTGTGTGCAACCTGGTGCAACCTCTTCCACTGTCCTGCCCATCGATCTTCTAAAGGCCTCCATTTAATATACATTATAGGGATAAATAATCACCTTGTAAGTGCCTGTCTACCTATTGGAAGTGAGAATTTTTCCAAGAAAATGCATGGTTTTATTTTTTCCAAGAATTTTTCCAATGATTGGAAGTGAGAACCTTCTGTTTTCAGGCTTGACACCACCTTAGTCTCCCTATTCTCTAGTTTCTTCCATCTTTGCCAATCTCCTGTCTTCATCTGTTTCCTTACTTCCCCTTGCGCCCCCTGCCAGGTTCCCCTGACAAACCCAATCCCTCTACTTGATACGTGATCCTCTATTTCCTCCAGAGAATTTGCTCTTCAACTTCTACATTCCCGAGCACTTCTTTGTTTATATTTTATATTTTAAGATCCTTTATTGCATTTATTTTCCTTGCTATTCTCAAGTTGAGCTACCAATTGTGTGGCTTTCCCTCGAACTCTTTACGTTTGCCACAAACACTTACTCCTTCACCCATTCTGCTGAACCTTAATTCACAATTTCTTCTCCTTAAGCCTCCTTTCCTGCAAAATGGGGCTCTGATCTGATGCAGATTTAGATGTGCTGAATGTGTCTGAATTATGTTCTCCCATGAAAAAAATCTTCCACATGTTGACCTCTGAACAAAGTGGCCAAAAATCTATGCCTTGGACATCACCCGACAGTTATCTCCCTCTATTAACATGCTGCACCAAATTAGAAAGATTTCCTGAATGGTCCAATAATGAGAAGCAAGCTTTTCTAGAAAGGAGCCTTCACAATGATCTCCAAAGAATTTTGAACATAAGACACCACTCAATCTTCATTAGATCAACTAACCAGACTATACATGCATTCCATCTGGCAATATCACCCCTGAAACTATGTGCCCCTAAGAACTGCACTTCAGCAGAACCACATTTAGCCTGTCAATACTGAACCCTAAATAATCCTTGCCTCAACCCAGTCTTTCAGGGTCTCCAGCCCAACACCTGTCAAGCCAGGCTCAACAAACAGAGATTTCTCATTGTGTCCATGTTATGAAAGATTGTCACCACTCCGAAGCCTGAATTCAACCCTAGTTCATTTTCTGTCATTGTGAAACTCCCCTCAGAATTGTTCAGAAAAAGACCTAATCCATCTGAATATTTTCCTTTCTGAAACATCCTCTTATTCCATCTTAGCATCCTCTGAGGTTAACTCCTTTCAAAAAACTGGGTTTGAATTTGGGAGGATCTTGATTCTTCTCCTTTCTTAGCTTGTCTCTTTATGAGGCAAGTATTGCCAACCCTATTAGTCTTTACTGTCATGGAAATGAATAGGCACTAGGCAGTATCTTCCACTGTGCCTGCAAGTGACTGTTAACTTGCCTGTAAGACTGGGTGATTGGTCTTCTTGTATGCCTTCTTCCTCACCTGGACCAATCCTCATTCCTCACTACAAAATGTAATCCTCAGCCAGACTACAGCCAACATAGGATGGCAAATCAGGAAGTTTACCTACATTTTTAGAGATGGTTGCCATAATGGTTTTCTTGGACCCTCAAGCAATCAACTATTATTCACCTAAAATAGGGAAACTTCAAAGTACTGACATCTATGTCAAGACAAAACACCTGTCTGCAATTGATTCAGGACTCTTCTATTGCAGTTGTAACTTCTGGTAAAATGCTTGTCTGGACCAATCTCTTTAGACAATCAAAACAGTGCCCCAAATAGGACCTTTTAAAACAACTTATGATTGTATAGGGAAGGCAATCAAACAAATAGTCTCAAAATTCTGTTGCTCTGAACAGACTAGACAGAAACCTGCAGCCCAGAAAAGTCAGATCCCTTTTTATGAACAAATTCTGCTCTTAGCCATTGATATCACAAACTATGTTTGCATTTTAAGTTGGTGTAATGTTGGAGGTATTGACTATCTTCAAGTCTTAGGTTTACACTAGTCCTTTCATCCATCACTATTGAATGCTCATCAGTGTTGAATTTATTACTTACAAGTGAATGGCAACATCAGTTTTAGTTCCGGTTCTTAAGTGTTTATTTAATTTTTTTTGCCTAGTGTAATTTTAGTTATTCTGTGTTTCTTCAAATATCTACTTGGACTGAAGGCTGAAGTATAACTTTGATTTTAACATGAGCAGATGGTCGCATACGACAGGTCAAGTGCTCCCAAGGACTGTCGGGTTTATGGATGGCATCAGGGACATGACACTGATATAGCAGCTGAAACCGGAAGTATGTTTCTTTTGGCAGAGTTTAGTTACGACCTTGAGAAGAGTAATGCTCAGACCTTTAATGTATTGGACTTGGTGGGCTCTGGTCTTGTGGATATGGTCAGGTTTGACTTCGCATCTAACCATGGAAGCCCTTCTCATACTTGCATCTATCGGTTGAGGGTGCATGGTCATGAGCCCGACTCTGTTTCGATGTTGGCCATGCAGTCCTGATTCAGGGTCCAATGCTGGCTCACTCCCTCGGTATTAGTCTTGTTCTATAATTGTTGTTTGCAGTCTTCTTTGTATTGTGTCCACGCCTTGCTTCAACTTTCATGTTCTAAACCTTTTTAATCGACTAGGTACAAATCTTTAATTATGTTTGTGTTTAGATGTGTTTCTCCTCCTCACCTAGATGTGTTCTCAAATGAATGTGTTCATAAAATAGTGGCTAGTAATTGATGCATCTCTGTTGTTATTTTTGGCGATATTATCTTCTTATTTTTGGTTGGATAGATTTAACCAAGAAAAGAGGAAAAGAAATGTGCACTTGGTGTCCGATATTCAAACAACTATGACTCCCTCTTTCTCTATCAATCAACATCGAGCAAGTTCCGGACTAGAAAATTGGTGGTTATCTATCTAGATAGCCGTGATTGGTGCTGATATTCTATTGACCAGGTCCACTTTCGGACCCCAAAAAGTGTTCCGTGTGCTTCACCCAAAGAATTTGTGTATGTCCAACGGCACGCACTATGAGGAATCAGTCCTCTGTGCATCCTTGGCGAATATTCTTCGTCTTCAACTTAACGTTCATCCAATTTACCCCATTTTACAATATTCAGCATGAAAGTGCCACGGAGTTGAATATGGATTTTAATTTTGTCCACGCTTTGTACAACCTCTTGGTGTATAGGCATGTGTCATAAGTTTAAAGCTCAACAGGCATTAGTTCGAATAATTCTACCAAAATGGCCTGTCGCTTAAATAAGAATGTGAGGGATAATAAGGAGTTTCATTTTTAGTTGAATTTTCATCATACTAAAGTTGTTCCTTTGTGATTACGATTTCCTGTTTTCACCTTTTAGGTAAGTGTTATGAATAAGGATTTATACCCGATAAGACTTGATTTTTAAGGAGGTTCTTACCCCAAGTTCTTTTTCTTACCTTATGTTAAAGGGAGTTAATAATCCATTACACTCGAGATTTAAGTTCAAAGTTGAAACCAAAGTGCGAAGTTGGAAAAAACCTTTTTTTTTTCTACACTACAAATACAACAAAAATAAATCTTTAGCAAAATTATAAACCAAATGCAAGGAGACTCGAAATCTATTTGACAATGATTTTAGGAAGCGTTTTTAACTCAAAAAGTGTTTTTTAAAAGAATTCACTTCGAGTAAAAACATTACCAAAGACTCTTAATATTTAAAGAAATTTTTTTAGCAATATCTTCTTCTAACCTAGTTGCCTCTCTAGACACATAATTACAAATTAAATTCTAAATTCCTTTGAATATTTTTCATAAACATGCAAATACTACTAGAAATGACTACAACACTTCTAAATCTTCTATGACAATTTTTGAATCTTTGGTCTAGTTATAATATTGAAGATATGCCCATTGATTAGGTCTCATTACTTTGTATATGTTGCTTTGTATTTTGATCCCATTTACTTATACCCTGGTTCTATTTTTTGTATGTAGTCCCATTTTTTGTACCTTCATCCAATGACCTAAATCTTTTTATGCATTTTTTCTTTTTATGCATTTTTAACGGTGAAGATTGGGAGTTTGATAGACATCAAATGACTACCTTAGTTTGTTTCTTATTACAATATGGTAAATACTCTACTAAATAGAATAAATAATTTTATCCCTCAAAGCATTGCACTCAACCATAATAATGGAACTAGTTCCTCAATTCCTTATACATACAACATCTATATTACCTTGTCTATTTCGAATCGCCCATCATCTAATAGTACTATACAAGTTCTTAGAAGCATCAAAATTTAACCTCCCATTAAATAATTTAGGAGTATACCCCATGCCCACTTGAAGAATTTTATAAACAAAGAAAGGAGCATACCTTAATAACATTGTTAAGTGTTGCCATAAAACAAAAGAATTAGTTCACAAGCAATAATATCATAATGTACACAATATGTATTTCAACCAAAATCAAGGAAGCAAAGATATGACAAAATAGGAATCAAGTAAGACAAGATTGATCAATCATGAGAATAGAATATACATACTAATGGAAACAAGGAGATATGGAAAAGAGGAAGCGTACCTTGATAGCATATAAAACACTTTGATAAAAAATAAATTAATTCACAAATAATAATAATAAATTCAAAATCATAGGCTAATCTCAGACATAATACATCTCAAATTAAGATATATAATCATGCTTAAAATTTCATAATTAACTAACATATTCACATATGTGAATTAGTCTAGATAAAATATCAAATGAAGAATGCATGTAACACATAATAATAATTGCTAAATAAATATCTAGAGGTGTTATTTCATCAAAATAAAAATTAGACTACATCTTTAACATGTCTAGATCACAATCCAAGAGTTCACATTAATTAATTATATGTCAATTAATATCATATTAAATCACAATTGGGTTACCACACACAATAATCAACATATGATCAGAACAAGGAAGTCTATAAAACACCTAAAAAAATATCGAGAAGTGGAATTTAATCATTAAAAAAATTAGATAACCTCTCCTATGTATCTAGATTATAACTTAAAAGGCCAAATTAATTATTTAGGTGTCATTTAATACCAGTTTTCATAAATTCTTAGTTGGTCTAGAAACAAGGCATATTTCCAATTCACATAAAGAGTGAATTATTTAAGCAACTTAGAGATGTGATAAACTCCTACCAAGTACAACTCATTTAATGTCTAGTTTACATGAAAAATAACCCCAAGACATGATCATACATATGAAATATTTAAAATTAAATAAACATATCTTAGCTTCAAAAAAGAACCTATATAGTAGGTGTAAAAAGGAAAAAAAATCATATCTCCTACTTATACTTGACAAGTTGATTACATTTACCCAAATATTCTTGTAAATGATATCTCTTACCTTGATATGGTGGTAGAAATCTAGATATACAAGGATAACCAGAATTAACTAAATAATATTTTCTTTCATTTGGCTAAGGAAAATGGACTTTTGGTCTAGTCAATACATTCAAAAAGACATGTGCATCATTCGTTATTCTTTCCCAACTAACATAAACAAATGTGAACATCATGTCAAAATCATAAACACATAAAATTTTATGTTATAGCTGTTTTTCTACTCCTAAAACTAGTTTGTCTATCAATTGGGACCTATGCGCTAATATGGTTGTCATCAATTGCATTGATGTAGTCCTACAATAAAAAATATTTATTATTACTAAGGAAATAAAACAATGGTCATGAAAACTTATGTACGTGAGATTCACATTTATAAATATGTTTTATAAAATCTTACCTTAAACCATGGAAAATATTTAGGATTATTGACAACATATAAAGACACCTTATTACCCATATTGCTAGGACATATGAGAATTTTGCCTAGTCAATATAATGTTTGTTTAACTTCTTTAAAGTGTCAAACAATAGTCTCTATGAATTGTTGAAAATAGTTTGCTAAAACCCACATTCTCACATTATATCCTACTATTAGTAAGAACATAGTAACTGCCTTTTCAAATGTCACTAATTGTGTATCATGTAAGTTTTCATGTCTCTTTAGATGATCACTAAGGATTAAAAAAATGTTTTTCTATCCATTTGAAATAGTTCATAGCATGTCTAAAGATGACCATTTATTATCTCTTATAAATTGTGCACTACTTAACATTGATGTCCTTTGAGATGTCTTGGATAAAAATATTTCCTTACACTCATTTATTATGTGAGCAATAAAAAATTCATCTACATCATCATCCTCTTCAGAAGATAAAGTTGAATTATGTAGTAAACCACTGCTTGTGTTGTTACCATCCATTAGTTATTACACATTATAAATTAACTCACAATATAAACTAACATCAAACGAACATTCAAATACATATAATATAAGTTTCATAACCATAATTAACATTCACACAATGAAAACGTAAATGATACGATAGAAGAGTCTAAACAAAAGATAAATAGTACATATTACAATGTCATCATAATACTAATTCATTTAAATGTAATAATATTTAAAGCCTATCAAGTCATGCCCTTTTCCTCTCATTAGGCATATTCATAAAAATATCTCTTTAGTTTGGAGACGTGAACTTCTCAATAACCTTTAAATATTTGTTATTATCCAACAAGTCAATGGTTTGTAAGATTGTCATGCACTTTGTTATACTAAAATCATTAGTAACTGCACTAGTAACTTCACTACTAGTTTCACTTTTATATCTCTCAACTCTAGCCAATAATGCTTTAATTTCAACTTTTCATGTCTCGGTTCTAGCCTTAGATGCCTTGGCTTAAGCTTTCAAAGCATCACCCATTTAACTTAATCTCAACCTATGATTTAATAGAGAATCAATTATACGCTTTCCAAAACGTGTGGTCACTCCTCTCATAGGCTTTGCTCATAAAGGATTATTAGGAATCTCACAGTCTACATCCACATGCACTCTACCATGTTCAAGATTGTCATTCATCTCATCCTCATCATTGATGTTTGATGGATCTTGGGTTGAAGAATAGTGGAGGATACCAGTTATTGTTGGTGGATTAAAGATCAATCCTAGCAACTTGTAGTATGGACATCCCTTCGAACGATTTTTTTTTTTTTTTTTTTTTTTTTTTTTTTTTGCATTTGGGTAAAGAAAAAACCCTATGCTTAGTGTATACTAAATATTTGAAATAAAACATGATTAGTTTAGAAGTTGTTTTTATCTTAATGTAATTTTTTTCATGTTTTCTCTAGAGCATGCATCGTGTTAGTTTCCATATCCTAAACAAATCTAGTATGCTTTAAAAGATTAGAAAACTCGCAATGCGTTGCACGTAATCTATTAAACTTTTGTTTAGGTTGTTTTAAATTAAAATTTCTTTTCCCTTGACTATTAACCTGAAGTAACATCCTCCTCCATGTGTTGGTACTAAATATACTACTATCCATGTTACTTTTATTAACTCCATTTACAATTATATCAATAAATATCTTCTCTATATTACTTATCCGCATTCCTACATTCTCAAAAATTTGTTATTTCAATTCCCATCTGTACAATCTTAATGCAAACTTTGGACACAATTTCTTACAAGTGAATAATCTTTTGAACTTCTAGGCCACTTTGATTCGTTCAAGCATTAAGGTGAAACAAAGTCGATGCATTCCAAGTAATATTATTATTATTTCTAAGTCATTCTTCTGGAACTGACTTTCCTCCTCCTAATGATAGGAAAATTGTCTCATCAAAATGGAAATTAGAAAAACATGTCATAAAAACATCACTTGTTTGAGGATCTAAATATTGAATGATAAATGGAGAATCAAAACCAATATAAATCCCAAAATGCCTTTGAAGATCCATCTTAGATCTTTGAGGAGGAACAATAGGGACATGGACAACACAATCAAAAATTCGTACGTGGATAACATTTGGTTGTTGACTAACTACAAGTTGTAAGGATGAGAGATTATGGTGAGAGGAAGGTCGAAGACGAATTAAGGATGTGACATGGAGTGTAACATGACCCCAAGCAAAAAAAGATAGTTAAGTTTTGAGAAGTAATGGTCTAGCAATCAATTGAAGTTTTTTGATAAGGAATTCAACTAAACCATTTGGTGTGTAAACATGAGCGACAAGATGTTCAATGCCAATTCCAATTGACATGTAATAGTTAATAAAAGATTGGGATAAAAAGTCTCTTGCATTATCAAGATGAATTTTCTTGATGGGATAATCTAGAAATTGTGCTCTTAAACCAATGATTTGAGCAAGTAGCCTTGCAAAGGTGACATTGTGAGTAGAAAGAAGACAAACATTTGACTACCCAGTGAAGGCATCTATTAAGACCATAAAATAATGAAATGGTCCACAAGGAGGATGAATAGGGCCACATATATCCCTGTGCATTCTTTCCAAAAGGTTAGGGATTTTGTGACAACTTGGGTAATAGAAAGTTTGATAATCAATTTACCTTGTGAATAGGCAACACAATTGTAATCATTAGGCAAAAAAATCTTCTAGTTTTTTAAAGGGTGCTCGTGAGAGTTATCGATGATACAACGCATCGTAGATGATCCTAGGTGACCAAGTCATTCATATCAAAGCATAACGATATTTGGGTCATAGAACTCTAGTTCATGACAACATATGCTTCAATGGATCTAATGGTTGCATGATACAACCCATAAGAAAAAGTAAAGAGCTTCTCTAATAGATGTTTTTTCCCAAAAATAATTGAAGTAATATAGAGATACTCCATATTATCTTTATTTGTAGTTTCAATATGATATCCATTTCAACAAGTATTTTTGAAACTACGTAACTTCCTTTTGGATTTGGCATAACATAACACATCATCAATGGTGAATTTGGTTCAATCATGTAAGATAATAATAGCTCTTTTGGAGCTTTAAATCAGGTTTATAGAACTAATATTGTATTAACATTGGTTGGTGCAATTGTTCAGTTAAAGAAATATTTTTTATCTTAAAGAATTATATGTGTTGTTACATAGTCAACAAGGCATACACATTCATGATATCTTATGTAATTAGGAGGATTCATCTATCTTATCACATAGAAGTCTTTAAAAATAGATGAGATTTTTTACTTTGCTATAGTCTCATTCTCCTCTACTATAGCCTAGTGCTCTATACTTATACTCGTGTTGATAACGTGTTATAGAAAATAAAGTGGAAGGAGAAGAAAATGAGAAAAAGAGAATAGAGTGCTTAAAATAAACTAGATAAATATTTTATTAGAGGTTTGCCCTTTTTAGAGGATGTCATAAAGAGATTTACATTATCATGGATGATATCCACAAGTTCATATAAAAAATTCTCATATTTTATAACACTATTAATTTTGTTTTTATTTTTTCTCATTTGTTGTTAATTTTTTTCCAATTTTTTAGTAGTTTATTTTCTTAATTATTCTTTTAGTTGTATATCAATTCATGGATGTGAGGATACATAGTGTAGATGCCATGGGATCCAAAGATGGAAGGAATGGGTATTTAAGCCCAGGATATAGGGGTATATATGGTGAAAGAAGAAAAAAAACACAAAAACATGACCTTGCATAAACGATTCCAATGCCTTGTACCAACAAAACACCTCTTCTAAATAAGACAAAACAGAAGAAAACATCTTAGTGACGAATTTCAAATAAGTATATTTATAGATATCTCAAAGAAAATATCTCTCTAAGAAATGTTTCCGAGGGCAAAACAATAATGTGCTATCATCAATGATGAACATTGGCTTTATAGGAATATTGATATGAATATAAATGGAAATATCAGTATTGGTGAAAATTTAGGAGAAAATTAAATATATAGACCAAAAAAATTGAATTTTTTATTAATGAAACTTTGAAAAATAATTAATAATGTAAATGTTAAAATAATCTTCCAAGAAATTAAAGTTTGTATGATGAAATGATATTAGTTCATAAATGAGTTGTGAAATGATAATAAATATGAGTTTGACACTAAAAGTATACATGAATCGTGAGGGTCTAATTATTTACAATGAAAGTATCACATCCCAAGACCCACTCCAAGGATGTAACAGTCATTTTACATCATAAGTTTGAGAACTCAAAGTACGAATGACTCAAATAATTATCTTGTAATTGGAAAGTTACCTAGTACCAAATTCCTATTCAAAGCTATTGTCCAAACAATTACAAATATAAACAAATCAAATAGTAGTTAAATTCTAACATTTAAGCAATGTCCAAAAATAAAAGTTTAAACCAAAAATCCTAATAAAGATAAACTTAACTAATCACTTCTCACCCTAAATGAGAGTACCTAAAAAAATGTCAAACAAAGGGAATGAGTTGAAAACCCAATAAGGAATATTAGTACAATTGTATGAATCAAGCATTTTCAATTATGGTAATAAATAGGAGATACAATGTACAATATTTTTTATAAAAACTTTTAAGTTCAAATATGTTAAAACATCCAAAAATTTTCAACCAAATATTTTCATATTTATGATAATAACAATTTTATATCAAATTCAAATCAAATACATTCAAAACATTTTTACTTTAATTATTAAATAACAAATGATGCTCAATTAGGTGAAACTTTACAAATAGGTGACTAGCCTCTAATTTGTTTTTCTAAAATTGACTAAACAAAAAAACTACTAATACTAGTAACTTCTAATCAAAATCATCGAGATTAGAATTCAAAACAATTACATTTTCACATAGAAATGTCAAAATCAACAATCATATCTCGTTGACTAAGGTAAAAAGGGTCAACAATTATATCTCATTCACTAAGGTCAAATAAACCAAAATCAAATACTTTGTTTTATTTTTTCAAACTTATAAAAAGAAAAAGAAAAAAAAACATAATATCTCCATTTTTTTTTTGTTATAAACAAAAGAAAATATTGTAATATATTTTTTATACAAAATGCATTTGATCCATGCATAAAAACAAGAATAACATTTTAGATAGTTCAAAATAATATATAAAAAGGAAATGTTTTCTTTTATAAAATTTATATTAATTTTCTTTATCTAAAAATTACATAAGAAAAAAATGATTATCACTATTGATTATTTATCTAAAATTATTTATTGACAATCCTAATAATATTTTGTATTAAAATTAATAATCCTAATTATCAACATTAATTTAAAATTCTTACTAAATCCACTCCAAGAATCAAAATTTTCTTTTCTCAAATTAAATCTCTTAAAAAGATATGTTCGTTCTATTTATTGTATTAAACTGTTACATTTATTATTTCATTATCTCAAATACAAGTGGAGCATTTCATAGCACATCATATTATTATTATTATTACTATTATTATTATTATTATTATTATTATTTTCTACCCAACTAGTTTCCTATGACCATCACCTCCTTTCCTTTTCTTTTCAATATTTTTTTTTCTATTCTTCTCATTTTCGTTTTTTTCTTTTCTCATCTACTAGTGTCCGTACGCAACTTTTTCTCTCTTCAATCTTTATACAGGACTACCTCTCCACGGCACAAATGCAATATTTTTAATTTAATTAATTAATAATTATTTTTTCCACTGCCAAATGCATTTGCCAACAAGTCATGCTTTTTTTTTTTATTATTTATTAAATCATGTAAAGGTACAATACCCAAAAAATATATATATATATATATAGATTGTATAAGAATTTTTACAAAATAATTCAATAAATATGCACTTCAATAATAATATTTTTAAAATTCCAAAATGGCCCTCCAACTCTCCTCTCTTCCACAAGCCAGCCATTCCATTTTTTTTTTTTTTTGCTTTTATTGTTTTACTTGACATGACGAGAACTCCATCATGTATGTCAATTTTTTTTTAAGCTTGACCCGTTGTGAACCAATATGACTTTATTTTATTTTTATTTTTTCCTCTTTCTTCATTTCACCTAGAAAATAATTTCACTTTTGACTTTTTTTTTTAATATGCTAGTTATACATTCTCATTAAATCTTTTTAATTTTTTTTTCAATCTTTCATCTTTTCGTATTTATTAATTTTAATTATTTATGAATACTTTAAACATAAAATAATAATAATAATAAATGAGAAAAAATTAATAAAAAATAAATATATAATAAATAAATTTAGAGATTTATAACATAAGATTTTATATATCCATACTAAATAAAATATTTATTTATTTGATAATTTTATCATATACAGATTAAATAAAAATATATTTTTATATTATTTTATTATTCATATTTTTTAAATTTTAATGTGAAAATTAGAATCAATAATCATGATTTTTTAACTTTTTGATTATGATTATAACTTAACTGTAGTTCTAACCTTTTTCCTTTGTTATAATGTTTAATTTTTTATTTTTATAAAATAAAAATTTAACCATGTTCTGACCTTTTGCTTGATTAAAAATTTTAATTTTTTATTTATATAAAATAAAAATATAATATATTTTTCATAAAATTATATTTCATATTTTACATTAATATTCTCTCAATTTTAATTCTTTTTTCACATTTTCATATTTATTAATTTAGTTATTTATGTATATTTTAAACACAAAATAATAATATATAATAAATAATTAATGAGAACAAATTTAGTACAAAAATAAATATATAATGAATAAATTTAGAGATTTAGGATAGAAGATTTTACATATTTTTGTTAAATAAAATACTTATTTATTTTATAAATTTTATTTCATTTTCATATTATCTTATTATTTATATTTTTTTAAAATTTTAAATTTTCATGTGAAAATAAGAGTTGATTATGGTTTTAGCTTTTTTGCTTATGAATTTAACTTGGTTGCAGTTTTAACTTTTTTTCTTGATTAAAATATTGAATATTTTTAATTAAAAAAGATAAAATACTTTGTTATGGTTCTAACATTTTGCTTTGTTGAAATGTTTAATTTTTAATTTATAAAAATTGTATTTAATCATTTATATTATTTTTCTTTTAATTTTATTAAAAATTAAAATTTTGCATATTGAAGTTACATATCGATAGACACAACCCATGAAAAAGAGGGTATCGTTTTCTTATAAAAAAATTACTATTCTTTTATATATATATAAAAAAATTATCACTAAAATGTATTAGAAGTACCACTAAGGTATATAAAAGTGTCACTGTGATGAAAAGAATATACCACTCTTCTTTAAAAAGTTTAGTAGAGCAAAATGTTAGAAAAACAACTAAGTTTTTATTTTTTATTTATTTAAAAATATTAAACATTTTAACCAAGAAAAAAAAAAGTTAAAACCATGGTCAAGTTAGATCTATGAGCAAAAAGCAAAAACCATAATTGTGGATTCTGATTTTCATATGAAATTTAATTTTTAAAAAAATATAAATAATAAAATAATATGACAATGTAATAAGATTTATAAAATAAATAAATAAAAATTTTATTTAGTATAAATGTAGAAAATTTTATGTGCTAAATCTCTAACTTTGTTTATTATGTATTTATTTTTATATTAAATTTATTTTCATTAATTATTTATTATAATATTATTTTAAGTTTAAAATGTCCATGAAAAATTAAAATTAGCAATTATGAAAAGATGAAATATTTAAAAAAAAAATGAAATTAAAAAGATTTTGTGAAGCCAATACATTAAAAAAAAAAAAACAAAAAAAACAAAAAAAAGGTAATAGGAAAAAGGAAAAAAGAGAAAGAAAAAAATCATATGGCATGATTGGTTGTCATATATCATTTAAAAAAAAAATCATGCTGCTCTTTAACTTATCACATCAAAGTAAAAAAAAAAAAAATTGAGGATAGTGAGAGGATGAAAGCAGCGTTAGAGGGTAATTTTGGAATGTTAATGATTCATACTATTTAGAATGCATGTTTTGAAGATTATTTTTTTCAAAATACATATACTTTGAAAGTCAAAAGTCAAACTTTTCAAAAACATTATTTTTTAGATGATGTATCATTACATGATTCTTTTTTTGGTTTTTTAATCTTCATGTTCCTGATCACACACATGCACACATTCTATTTTATTTATTTATTTATTTTTATATCCAAATTCATACCATAACATTCTATTTTATTTATTTATTTATTTATTTTCATATTTCGGATCACACACATGCACACATATTGAAGTTGCATATTGATTCACACAACCTTGAAAAAGAGGGTATCACCTTTTTATAAATAAATAAAAATACTATTTTATATACATATAAAAAAAAAAAAAAAAAAAGTACCATTGAAATGTGTTAGAAGTACCACTAAGGTATATAAAAGTATCATTATGATGAAAAGAATATACCGCTCTTCTTTAAAAATTTTAATAAAGTAAAATGTTATAACAATTGAGTTTTTATTTTTTATTTATTTAAAAATATTAAACATTTTAACCGAGAAAAAAGTTAAACCATGGTCAAGTTACATATATGAGCAAAAAGCTAAAACCATAATTATGGACTTTGATTTTCATATGAAAATTTAAAATTTTTTTAAAATATAATAATAAAATAATATGACAATGTAATAAGATTTATAAAAAAATAGATATTTTATTAGTAGAAATATAGAAAATTTTATGTGCTAAATCTCTAACTTTGTTTATTATATATTTATTTATATATTAAATTTGTTTTCATTAATTATTTATTATATATTATTATTTTATGTTTAAAATATCCATGAAAAAAATTAAAATTAGTAATTATGAAAAGATGAAATATTTAAAAAAAAATGAAATTAAAAAGATGTTTTGAAGCCAATACATTAAAAAAACAAAAAAAAAAAAAAAAAAAAAGTAAGAAAAAAAAAAAAGAGAAAGAAAAAATCATGTGCCATGATTGGTTGTCATATATCATTTTAAAAAAACAATCATGATGAGCTCTTTAACTTATCACATCAAAGTAAAAATAAAAAAATAAAAAATTTGAGGATAGCGAGAGGATGAAATAAACGTTACAAGGTAATTTTGGAACGTTGATGATTTTTACTATTAATACATGAAGATTATTTTTCCCAAATATGTATACTTTGAAAGTTGAAAGTCAAATTTTTCAAAAGCATTATTTTTTAGATGGTGTATCATTGCATGATTTTTTTTTAGTTTTTTAATCTTCATATTCCGGATCACACACATGCACACATTCTATTTTATTTATTTTTATATCCAAATTCATACCATAACTTTTCCTATAATCGTTCTTTTTAATTTTTCACATCTATGATTTATTTTCTTCTATTTATTTTTATTACTATTTTTTTTGTTACATCTATTCATTTGAATATTAAGAAATTTTCAATTTTCATCCAAGAATCTATTTGTATAAATATCTAAAATTAAATAAACAAACAGAGCTCTTTAACTTATCACATCAAAGTAAAAATAAAAAAATAAATAAATTTGAGGATAGCGAGAGGATGAAAGGAGGATTAGAGGGTAATTTGGAATGTTGATGATTTTTATTGTTGGAATGCATGTTTTAAGGATTATTTTTCCTAAAATATATATACTTTGAAAGTCAAAAATCAAATTTCTCAAAAATATTATTTTTTTAGAAGGTGTATCTTTCCATGATTTTTTTTTTTGGTTTTTTAATCTTCGTATTCCTGGCCGGTCACACGTGCACACATTTTCATCTACCATCTATGATTTATTTTCTTCTATTTATTTTTATTACTATTTTTTGTTACATCTATTCATTTGAATATTTAGAAATTTTCAATTTTCATCCAAGAATCTACTCATATAAATATTTGAAATTAAATTAACAAACCCTCGTATATACATAGATCTTTTAAAGAATATTTAAAGATTTAAAACTAATTATTGAATCATAAATACTAATATAAGGGTTAGAATATTATGAAAAATTAATTTCAAATTCTAAGCTTCCAAATGCTCAACCTGTCGTTGTTAAAAAAAATCTAATTTATATGTTTTTAATGGGAAAAGACTTTTCTATCATTTTTTTTTTAATTTTTTTTTATTTTTAAGTTCCAATTTTACCCCTATATTTTAAGGCATTTTTCTCTATTTGCCATATAATTTTGAGATTCTTTTCCATTTGAAGTCCTATTTTAATAGGTGTCACAAGAACACGTTATGGGCCCTTGAAGTACACAATTGAAGAAGAAGACAGCCAAATAAAGCATCTTTGGAATGTCACATATACACATATATATACAAACTAGAATTATCGGTGCACGATGGTTGGGCCGAATATTTAAAAGAGGCAGCGATGAGCGGCATAAATTGCGATGTGAATGATTGACGGGAAGGAGGGCCTTGAAGTTGGCAGCCTACCTAAAACGACAGACACGATTCATCCCCCTACTGCTGACTCGCTTTCCAAGAAGAATCGAGGTCCAACCTCCCTTCTATCACTCCCAATTCCCAATCATCGATACCCACTTACCCATCAAATTCTTTTGACTAAGTCCGAATGCCGACTTAAATTTCCTTGTCATTTTAATTTTTTTCTCCTTTGTTTTTGTTTTTGGGATGACAGAATAAAAAATAAATATGAAATTACAAATCTAACCTTTCACCTTTTTTTTTTACTTAAAAAAATACCCATAAGAATATCATTACCTTTTTAAAAAAAAATAACATTTTATTTTAAAATGCATGTAAATAATAAAAATGTTGAAGATAATCTTTATTTTTTTTAAAGAAAATATGGATTCTGACTCATTAATTTAAAGAAACATAGAAAAAATAATTTCAAATTTTATAAGTCAGTTTTATACTAATCCATTTAAAAATATTTAAAATACATGTACCTTTTCCATAAGTTAAATAATTAATTTCAAAAATGACCATTTTTGACTTATTAGTTATTATTGTATCAATAACCATTAATTTAACCAGTAAACACATGAATGTTTAATTGTAAAGAGCTAATCTATTTTTTAGTTTTGATTTTTTTTTTCAACCGTGAGGCTTGATTTAAGATAAAAAAAAATATTGACTCCTATATTTTCATATTTTTCTTGATATTTGTATTTTCAACTATCATAATTTCCGAGCTTTTAAGTTTTTTTAGTTTAAACTTAATTTAAAATTTTCTTATTTTATTGTTGATGTCAACCAACAAATTTTTATTCAATTTATTAAAAAGGATAAAACGATGAGGGAATTTATATGATATAAAATATAAAATTATTATTAAAATATTAAAAATATTTTATATATCACTTGGGATCTGGAGATTTTTTTCCATAATGACTTGTACTTCATATTATATAATAAAAAATTATAATATATTTTTTATAAAATAATTTTATTAACTTAAAATGATAAATTAATTTTTTTTGATAATTTTATTTAATGTTATCAAATAAAAGGGTACAAATGAAAAAATACATGTATTTTAAAATATTTTTGAATAGATGAAAATTAAAGTGATTTATAAATTGTGAAGTTCTTTTTTTCGTATATTTTTAAATTAGTGGGCCAAAACCCGTTTTTCTTTCTTTTTTTTTTTTCTTCAAAATGTTGACAAACCAAGAATAGACTATGAAAACAAATAAAAGAAGATTAGAGTTTGTTTGGCTGTGTGATTAAAAACCAATTTCTTTTTTAAAATCATATATAAGAGTGTTTGACCATTATTCTCTTAAAATAGTTTTTAAAAACAAAGTGAAATAGAAAATAGTTTTTAAAAACAAGTAAAAGTTGTTTTCACCGATTTTTAAAATCAAAAGGAAAACATAATTTAAAAAAAAACCATAAAAAACAAATAAAAGTGAATATGTGTGGACCCCGCATTTCTAAGCTCATGCGCTTCCACTCAATGGCGATATCGATTTTTTTTAAAAAAATGATTTATTTTTTAGAAAATGATTCGGAGTTATTACTTATTTTTGTTTTATTATTATTATTTTTAAAAAGGGTAAACCAAATAAGAAAGAAAACCCTAAGTGTGACTCCTTATTCGGAAAAAGTGGTATGTGAAAAACTAAATCGGGGCTCGAGGGTCAGGTTACTTATTGGGAAGGTACGGTAAAGACCATAGCACCCCTCTAGATCCTAAAAACGGGTCTCTACTAATAAGATAAAGCAAGTATGATAATTGATTGATTGAACATGAATACCGAACAGTGATTAAAGGTGTGAAAACAAGACACACATGCTAACAAATAAATCGATAGACACAATCGAGTGCGAGACGTACCTTAGTCATAAGCTGAACGCTATCATAAGAGACAAGGTTAGTGCACGAATACAAAATAATTGCATGCATGTCATATAGTGCGGCAAACCAATCAAGCATAGCAATTAATCAATCAATGAGAAAATTCCCTATGTTGGGCCCCCACTAAAGCCCGATTCATTGGATTTTTGAAATTTATTTGAAAAATCAGAGTTTCTAAGATTACTTGAAAATCGGAGTTTTGAAAATTAAATTTAGGAAATGGAATTTTGGAAATTAAATTGAAGAATTTGAATTTTGGAAATTAAATTTGAAGGAAATCGGAATTCCGTAAATTAAATTTGAAAGAAATTGAAGTTTTAAAAATTAAATTTAGGAAATGGAATTTTGGAAATTAAATTTGAAGGAAATTGGAATTCCGAAAATTAAATTTGAAAGAAATTGAAGTTTTTAAAAATTAAATTTAGGAAATGGAATTTTGGAAATTAAATTGAAGAATTTGAATTTTGGAAATTAAATTTGAAGGAAATCGGAATTCCGTAAATTAAATTTGAAAGAAATTGAAGTTTTAAAAATTAAATTTAGGAAATGGAATTTTGGAAATTAAATTTGAAGGAAATTGGAATTCCGAAAATTAAATTTGAAAGAAATTGAAGTTTTTAAAAATTAAATTTAGGAAATGGAATTTTGGAAATTAAATTTTAGAATTGGAATTTTGAAAATTAAACTTAAGAGTTGGAATTTTGGAAATTAAATATGAAAGAAATCAGAATTTTGGAAATTAAATTTGGAAGAAATGAAATTTTGGAAATTAAATTGAAGAATTTGAATTTTGGAAATTATATTTTAAGGAAATTGGAATTCCGGAAATTAAATTTGAAAGAAATTGGAGTTTAAAAAAATTAAATTTAGGAAATGGAATTTTGGAAATTAAATTTAAAGAAATTAGAGTTTTGGAAAGTTACTTGAAGATTAAAGTTTTGAAAATTAAATTTAAAAATTGGAATTTTGAAGAATTATTTGAAAATTAAAGTTTTAAAAATTAAATTTGAAAATTGGAAATTTGAAAAATTATTTAAAAATTAAAGTTTTAAAAATTAAATTTTGGCATCAAAAGATGAAGAAAATAATAATAATAATAAATAAATAAAATGACATATGACTTTTGGGTTAGTGAAAACCGGGCCTTTCTTCATGCATCCAAGGTAAGTTTGAGAGTGTGAACACTCTTTTGCCAAGAGCAGTGACATGCAATCCTTGGAATTTTATTTATATGTCAACATCAACTTTAACAAAGAACTCAAAGTCAAAAAAGTGCATAGGTAACTTTGAAGAAAGCTAACATTTCGTATTGGGGCTTACTGTAGCTCTGCCATCTTTGCTTTATTGTTGGCAATACCAATAACAAACATGAATGCTGAACCAGTAGCATCTTCTAGGCGCTGTAGTCTTTGCTGATCCGCGGGCATCCACGACTTCCTCAGTGACAGCCGCCGCCCCACAAATCCGAACCCAGTTTGAATCCCCATAAACCCCATCACCTTATACCTTTCTATAGCTCATGCGTTTGGGTAAGAACCGAAAACAGAGGAAGATTATAGCAAGGAAACGTTTCCAGAAATAGAGTATAACGTAATGAACAACACAAGACATCAATGGAAACTCCATTGCATAGATTATCAGTGAACTTGCTATTGGGTGGGGGAGATTAAATCAAACATGAATGGAAAATGATTCTTGAGCATTTCACAACAAAGTTAAAACAAGTTGAGGTTACTTTTCAGCAGGGAAAAAAAAAAAAAAGCAGGTAACGTCAGGATAACAATGGCAGATAAAATAATGTTAACAAATCCAAAGTCATCTTTGGGACTGACCAAAAGACCAAATGTGTGACTCAATATCCACACCAGAACTGAGCATAAAATATTGCATTAAAAAAAAAAGAATCAATAGAATAAGGAGCAGACGAGAAAAACAGAGACATGAAATCAAGATTAATATTTACCTTATGTTCCTCATTTTCCTTTTGCTATGTTTTTCCTCCTTTTCAGTTCCTTTTCAAAACCATTTTTTTTGCAACTCCCTTATTCCTCAATGCCTTTTCCCGACTCCTACCTCACACTCCTCTATCCGAAAAAACTCTCTGCCTCCTCCAAATCCTCTTCTTTTTTCCTCCTAAAAAATGAAGACCCCTTGCCAGCCTTCACCTGCTCTCTGTTTATCCCCTCTTGCAAGTCTTCACCTGTTCCAGCCATTAGCCAGTCTACATCCTCAACCACCACCATGGCAAGGTGGTGGTGTCTATGGCCACACGTCCTAGCATGCTCGACTTCTCCATAAACTAGCCCCCACTCTTCCAAAAATGTTGCCAGTTCTCCCAAGATTGTGACACTTGGTAAAAAAACTACATAGAAGAGGAGCCCCAAATAGGGGTCTACAATATGAAGTACCTATTATATAGTGGAAAATTTTATATACTTGTATTCATTGTATGGAAGAACTGGTATACGTGGTGAGTGGGCATGTACTACCTCGGTAGCATCCTCAGAAGCTGAGGATGTCGAAGCTATTGATGGTACATTCAAGTGGGGTGTACTTTTTGGTTGCTCTTGTGCATGCGTGTTGCATCAACAGTTCAAAGAGATAATCAACAAATTGGTCATTAGTTGAATAAGCTAATATTGTTTATAAGATGTAGGGAAAACTTTGTTGAGTTAGAGCATACATGCACATGTCCATAAACACCGAATGTTGATATTTCAACTACTAATCGACGTTTGATTACATCGTCACTCCAAGCGGCAGCTAGTGGGCTGGTAACTTTAACCTTTACTGATGGTATGTAGAAGTATGCCATGTAGAATAGTTGTGCATGGGTAGTATAAGAGATGAGGAGCATTAAAACAAAAAATTGCAGTAAGCATGACATTCAAATCAAAATGTAAACTAAGTTCATCCTAATTGCATAATGTGTTGGAGCCTTTATTGTACCTATAGGAACATGAGGCAACCTCAGATGTAAGTAGGATGATTTTTGCGATAATCCTTGATTCCATCCTCTAAGTATTGGAGCACAAACTTGGCCCAATTCCTTTGGACACCAACATCACCATCCCAAATGGTGTCCCAAAGGTCATGAATTCCTTTAAGCATCGAGTTTGGTGCCAGCATAGTGGCACATGAAACAAATTAAAAATGATTTTAAAAATTCTTCACAAATTGGAAAATTCTCAAGGTTTTGTTCTAGTACGTTGAGGCTATATGTGCGATTGGTCGAGGTTGTTCTCTTAAGGACAACCATGTTTACCCCAATACTAGGGATGCCCATAACCCTGCTGACATGTTCTTCATTGATAGGGACAACATTGTCGGTTGCCATATTCGGTTTATGGTATGTAAAGTCGTATTGTGAAATGAGCCACCTGCATAGCTCATACCTCAGTTCGCGACATGCAAAGCTCAATAGTCCCCTAAAGCCCATCTCCTTAATGGCTTGTTGTTTTTCATCGGATAGTCGTGTAATGACATTGATAAATTTCTTCCCTGAACAACGGGACTTAGGAAGCTTTTCCTACAGTAAAAATGTAAGATTTGTTAGTGACAAAAAAAAAAAATGCAAGATATGGAAATTTGCAATAAGGTTGAAAATGAAGATTCAATCCATTTTGGAATGAAAACGGTTTTGACAACCTGTGTACATGTCGACGGAACATGCTCTTTTTTTTTTTTTTTTTTTTTTTTTTTTTTTTTTGCGTTATGTGGCCATGTGTATAATGAGATAACTTTATGTTCGGAAGGTGAAACTAAAAACTCAAGTTTTGACACCCTACAAAGTAAAGACTATTAGCTTAAAGTGTCGTTTGGTAATGCATAAGGCATAAAGAAATTTATTTACAAATAAATTATTTGAGTCTAGGAAAAATAAACATAGATTTGGAAAAAAATTGAACAATATACACTAATCAATGGAAGCTACCAATAAGAAAATTAACCAATTTTCTTCTTAACCAACCAAATAGTTGAATATTAAGGACAACAAAAGTAACTATTAGTTGCACATTTAGTACAATAAAGTGAAACAATTTTTTTTTAAAACTATTCGTTGCAATTTTATAGGGAATCAATGGCCTTATTCACAATCAAGAGTATGGATATGATAACTGTAAAAGGGAATAAAATTGAGACAGCTATGGCTTTATGTGCAATTGAGCTAAGGTAGTACCTAATAGATTGGTAAGTTCTATGCGCAATTGAGTATGTTTTATGCACGTAGCCCATGTAATGCCACTTATTGGTTATATCCTTGTGAAACAGACTACATATTGACCAAGGAATTAACTAATGTTAAGGAATGAAGTTACTAAGGCTAATATGACAAGTGAACATTTTCTAACTAGCACACCACTTCTAAAAATTGTCACTCATAATGACAAGCAAGGTTTTGTTAGATCAACTTATTTTTTAAGGGCATCTTCATCAAGATGGGAAGTTTGTATTGTTACAGTAAATACAAAAAGCAACAGAATGGAAATAGGTTTATGGTCAACCATGGAGACGAAGGTAGTTCTCTATTCTACAAAAGACCAAAACTGAGAACAATACCCATGGAGATATGGCTCCTCCCCGCACCGTTTATTCATAAATAACCATTTATCTGAAGACTAGAGTGTCATAAAATTTTCATTTCTTCATTTAAGTCATTGAAAATTTAGTTACTTCATTTGAAGGGTTACAATTATTACATGCATATATAAAATATAAATTTGACCAGATAATTTTAACTGCTAAAACCTATATCATTTTTTCTAAGCATTTATAGCAACTGCCTAATAGTTCAAGTAATTTTATATAAATATATGAAAATCAAACTGATAAAATTATCAAATCTAGGTCATTTTGTGCTAAATGGGAGTAGTCACAGACAAACAAAACAAAAAATATATAGCTTAATATGCATTTCATCCATTCTACTTGCATTCCCTAGTTCCAAAAATCTTATTAAGGAAATTAAACCACTGCATGGATACCAACAGTTCCTATACAACCTTTCCTATTTCCATTTTCTAAAAGGGATCTCTAAATCAATATTAATTACTAATCAACAAGAAGAGTAACATATACTAACCAAAAATATTTGAAGAAATGGGATGTAAATTTAAATTATAGACATAAAAAAAAAAAACAACGTAAACTTTAGCACCTATCAACCATCAATATCACAAAAACCCAAAAAGCTGAGTAATTTGGAATCTAAAAATCACCATTTCAAAAGCACTTATTTCGCTCTCAAAAGAAATACATTCTCCCAAAAAATTGTTCCCTTTTGGTAATCCACTGCAAAGCCCAATCCAAAAACACAATCCAATAAATGGGTTTCACTAAAAATGCATTATTTCCTAACACCCAAAAACAGAAAGGAAAAAAAAAGGTTCAGTTTTGGAAAATCAATTCAAAATCCGTTTTTCCCAGTTCAAAACCACAACCAAAACAAATGGGTTTTTTTCAGCAAAATAATTCCCAACCCATATTCTTGCCTTCATTTGATATCAAAATAGTAAAGTTTCAAGAATTTGCCAATCCAAATAAAACCGTAGAAATTGAGAAAAATGCATGGAATTGAGTCATTACGAACATATTTAAAAACTCATTATGATCTCTTAGATGCCAAAATTTGAGCCACACCTAGTTGAGAAAAAACCCAAACAAACATGAGATTTTTGTGAATGCAAAAGAAAGAAGGAATGGGTTACCAAGAGAGAGCAAATCTAAGATGAAACAAATGGGATTAAGGGCTTCTGAACTGAAATGAGAGAAATTTTTTAAAACTATACACGGTTCTCTGCTTCACCTCAGTGATAGAGTGAAGAAAGATGAGAGAAATGAGTATCAAATGAGAGAGAGTGAAGACAGAACCGTCGGCTAGGGTGTTTTTGTGGGAAGGTCAAATTTTGATTTTTGAGTTTTCAAGCAGTTCAGTTTTGCCCCGTGTTGACATGGACCCAAAGATACTGCTCAAAATATGAGGGGGCAATCTCGGCACAAAATATGCACCCAGTTTAGAGTGCATGAAAAATATATAACTTTCTACATTAAAAGCTGGTTTTCATATTTCATAAATATGGGTTCCGAAAACTATATATTTCCCAAATGGTCCCATCAAAACACAAATTTCCCAAACATGATTGAGGTTGTCCAAAAAAGTGAGACCACCCACGCACCATCCACCGGACAAGAGGATCCATTAAAAAAATGGACACATGCCCATACAACTCCGATTTTTGTATATTTTAGAATTTTTTTAAAAAAAATAATAAATCCATTTTTTTCATGGAATTTTTTTTTTTCAAATATAGATCACTGAAATCACTCAAATAAAGCGATGAAGGTTGTGAGTGAAGAGAGGAAAGACGATTACAAAGAAAAAAAGTTAAGAGATTTGCGAATCATAAAATGATATGAGAGAGAGATTGGAAAACATATAAAATGGTGATTTGGTTTTATGGGAGCTCCTAAGGACTTTCATGAACTTGAGGCTCACAAGATAGGTTGTATCATTAGGGCAAAAGAAACAGGGGGAAGGAGAGTTGTCTACAGAGAGGAACCCTAAAATTAAGATTGGAAGTTGTTTGCTAAGAAAATCTCATCGAAATACAAAGCAAAACCAAAAATTGGCAAATCCTCACAAATTTGGACAAAAAAAAAATAAATTTTGTTCTAGTAGCTAGATTATAAATTTGGAGTCCTAATTTTTATATTTTCATTTTTGACTTTTTACCATGGATGGTAATTGGATAGGGCTTTTGGGTTTCTATCCATTCCCTTCTAATGAGATGAGTTTTGAAATTTAAATAAAAAAGTTTGATATTTTTTAAAAACTTGGAACATGTTTGGATATTATCTTGTCCCGTCTCGATTATATATAAAATTTAATTTCAAAAATTAATTTAATTTAATTTTTATTTTTCTATTTGTAATATAATAATAATAATAATAATAATAATAATAATAATAATAATAATAATATAATACTTTTTAAAATAAGTTATAAAAATGTATAATATTTTAATTATTTATAAAAATATATTTGTTTTAATGCAATTAAAAAAATTAATTTTTTTTAATAATTAAAAATTTTCAAAAAATAAAAAAATAAACAGGTAAAGAGAGGTGGGTATGAGAATTTCTCATACCTGCCCAACCCGTTTAATTTTTTGAATGGGATGAGGATGATTAATATTTTGAATAAAAGTAGGGTTGGGATGAGGCTAACTAATTAAGAATATTTTCAATGCAAAAACTAAAATAGTAATGCCAAATTTATTTTTTGGCATTGATAGTAGCTTTTTAATGTAAATATTAAAATAACAAAGCCAAATTTTAGCACAAGACTCCAATAGAAAATGTTATTTTTTTTAACATTCACTATTCTTCAACCAAATCCTCAAAAATGGCTTTATACTTGATAATGCCAAAAGGAATGCCAAAAATAACACTGCCATAATAATAATGGCAATGGACATTGGAGAGCCAATATTTTAAAGTTGTGTCATTTTGATAATAGCACCCTATTTTGGCATGAAATTTAGGATACCTAAGGCTTAAGAAATCACCATATGGATTAATTGAGTTATCTACTATAATTTAATACCATTCACAATTTGATTTGGAGGATAGAAACATTCAAAATCATGAATTGAATAATTTTATGGGTTAAAGTTGTACTTTCGGTTCAACAATATTTAAACTAAGATAAATATACATTATGCAAATTAAGACACTATAGACCTCAAAATTGATGTTAGGAGTTTTTTTTTTTTTTTTAATTTAAAATTTTCAAGTCCATCTTATTAGAAATAACTTAGCATGTATTTAAGTTGAGAAGACATAATTAATTGTGAAAAGCGTAAAAGAAAACTATGTTTTTGTTGTAAAGCATATATGCATTTTTTAGTGTTAAACTTATAAAAAGTTGAAAGACGATGTCGATTGAGAGGGAGGGGTAGCAATTTTCTAATACAAGAAGGGGGAGACTCTGGCAAGATAGAAACCATAGCCTTCCTCGATGTTAAAGAGTATGATAAACATATTGAACCAAAATCTTACAAGTTAAAACTTCTAAGAAAATTGGTAGTTCAACATAATATTAAAATTTGATTTGATGGAAGGTTTCGGGTTGATCCAAATTATGTCTGTCTCTTCATTGTTAGTTTTGGGAATCACTTTGGGTTTGTAATAATAATCCACATGCTATATGAGATTTGTATGAGCTGAGTTGCTAAATTGATTTAGATTGGAAGTTTTTATTTTATTTTATTTTGTCCTTGTTTATGGAGATGGCGATTTGCATCTGTTTGGTTTTATGAACTACCATATTTTTCACTTTGTTTAGGGAGATACTTGGTTTCTTTTGCCTGATATGGAGATTAACTTTGTAAAAAAAATAGACTACTAATATTTTTTTGCAATTAAAATTTGACGGAATATGTGTTCTTTAAATTAATGGATTGATAACTGTTTTTGCCTGCAATTAAAATTAGACAGATGTATTTCTTCTATAAGGGCGTGTTTGATACATGGAAATAAGGAGTAAAAATGAACATCTCATTCATTTTCTCCTTCATTCCTACGTTTGGGTAACTTAAATAATGATGGGAATGTGATCAAATGTGATTCTATCCTAGCTAGGAGGTATTTTGATTCCCTAGTATAAGTTATTTTTAAAAATATTTTACAAAAATTAAAGATTTTTTTTAGATAAATAGCTTTTAAATATATATATATATATATATATATATATATATATATATATATATATATATATATATATATATATATTTGTAAGAAACACAAATTGTAAATTCGTAAAATAAATTTGATTCAAGTCTTATTTAAAATAAAAACAATTTTTAATTACAAATAAATTTAAAATAAATATTTTCTAATAATATATGAATATTAATAAGGGAAAAAGTGGAATTTGATTCACTAATATGAAAATATATAACAAAAAGAATGAATTTTTTAGATTAGTAATTATATTCATTTATTTAAAAATAATTTGATATATATGTATTTTTTAATGAGTCATCTAATTATTTCTAAAAATGTCCATTTTACTTACCATATCATCTATCAATTGATAACTAAGACTCTTCCACATAGATATTTCTCTTCATATTTTATTATTTGAGATTTTTTTCTCTAAAAAGAAATAATTTATTTTCTTAAAAGTTTAGGAAATATTGTGCAAAAAAAATTTCTATTTAAATACTATTAATATTTTTTTTTATTTCCTAGAATGTCAAGAAGAAATATTGTAAAACAAATCCTATATAATCATAATTACCAATCGAAAAGTAATAATGTTGTTTATTAAATAATAAATAATCAATTTAATAATATATAATTATTTTAATTATGATTAATTTACTTATTTATTTTTATACTATATATATTAAAGTACAACCATATTGTAAAACATTTTATATCTAAAAAACTTGTATAACAAATTTTATTCTATATTATATTAAACAATTATTAATATTATATAATAAATACCAATTTATTATCAATAACAAGAATTTATTTTTAACTTATTAATACTTGAACAAACTCTTTTATTTATTTATTTTTTTTCAAATTCTTACTTTATAAAGTTTTTAGAACAAAAAAATCCCAAATAAAATAATAATAATAAAATATATAAAAGGAAATGAAACATCTGTTGGGAATTTTAATTGTCAATTGATTTGGATGACATGATAAATAAAAATGATATTTTTGAGAATAGTAGGATGACTCATTAAAAAGTGTATGTATTTCAAATTATTTTTAAATAAAGGAAAATAATACTAGTTTAAAATTATTGATGTTATTTTTTTTTTTGTATATTTTCATATTAGTGAATCAAATCTTACTTTTTCCTATTAATAATATACTAAAATCATAAATTATATATATATATATATATATATATATTATAAATATTATAAAAATATAGATATTAAATTAATTGATTTATTTTTTTAAAAAATAAAGAATAATTATTCAAGATTAATAACGACCAATACTATTCTTTTTTAAATTAATATAAAAACAAATAAAATTTAATTTTTAAGACATAAATGAGTCAAATTTGTAATTATATGCTATATTTATTACTCAATTATGAAGATAATAGATTAAATTAATTTATTTAATCTATAATTAATTAATTAATCAGTTTTTTAAATTTCAAATTAGTTTTACAAATTACACGGTTTATTAAAGAATTTAAAACATTAATTACATTTATTATTTTTCTTAGTCATTATATATATTTTGAGTTTTACATTATTTTTAAAAATTATTAAACTTATTAATAAATTCAATACAAACTCTCATTTGATTTGAAATTCATTTTTTTAATGAAAAAAAATCGTAAAAATAATTTTCTATTTTATTTTGTTTTTAAAAATTGTTTGTAAAGAATATTAACCAAATACTGGTTTAAAATTTTAAAATCAATTTTGTTTTTAAATCACATGCCTAAATAAGTTTTTATTAAAAATATTTGGTTAAAAGGGATGAATTAATCCCTATATATATATATATATATATATATATATTTTTTTTTTTAAATAATCAATTTTTGATATAAATGACCTTTATCATTTCAAGTATTTACAAAGACATTTTAAAAGAAAGAGTTATTTTTACAAGAAAATAATGAAACATTTTTATCCAAATGAGACCAAAATAAGGCAAGAGGTCAAACTTCAAAATTTTAGATTTTCAAAAACCTTTTTAATCAAATAACCCTTTTATTATTTAGCAAAAAAAAAATCTCAATTTTTTTAAATGAAAGTAAAAAAAATAAAATAAATTCAAACCATGTACACTGTGAATTTTTTAAAAATAAAATAAAAATTATTTTAAACTATATGTATGATATTATTGATAATTTATTTATTTATTTATTTTTATTTTCATTTTTATTTAAAATTAAAATGGAAACAAATTATAATTCCAACCTTATATTCCTGCCCTACACATAAATTGGAATTATCAAATTCATTTTTATTTAAGAGGAAATAAGAATGAAAATAAAATATTCATTCTAATCCCTTATTCCTACGGAAAAACCCTTTATAGATAATAATGATTGAAACCATTTATTTATTTATTTGAAAAAAAACATTGTTTTTTGATGATAAAAAATGAAATAATTTTCTTTTAAATAAACATTGAAATCATTTTTATTTTTTTATTTGTAAAATAAAAGCTGGAAAGTGTTTTTCTAAACATAAATTGAAAGCATTTTCTAGAAAATTTGACAGCATTTCCTAAGATTAAATATATATATATATAAATTAAGTCAATTTTATAACTAATATAGCGCATGTTCATTCTCAATTTGCAAACTAACTTTTCCAGGGTGGTTTGATAAAATTTAATACTTATTATTTAACGATTTAAATTTATTTTAAGTTAAATTATATTTAAATTATAAATTAAAAACTTATTACTTAATTTTTATTTTTAAGTATTAAGTTTTTATTTTTTTAAAATTAACTTAAAATTTATTTTAAATTATCAAGATATTTATCTTCATAAATTAAATAACAATAAAGATTGTGAAGTAGTAAAAGAGATTAGTGTGGTAATTAAAAGAAATGAGAATAAAAAGATAAAATAAAAATATGAACTTAAAAATAAGTTAATTATTTTTACTTATTATTTAAAGTTATTTTTGATTTTAAGTTATACAATTAAATTATTTTACTAAATATACTTAATTTATTTAATGACCTAAATTAAATTATTAAGTAAATTTAAGTTATTAAGTTGGTTTATCAACTACCCACTTGTTTTAATTATTTTTTAAAATAAATAAAATCATTAATAATTAAAAACTAATAAAAATCATTTTTAAAAATTAAGAGTTTAGCAGGGAAAAACTAACGATGTAAAATTAGGTACAAAGTAACTTAATAATTTAACAGCAAACTTTATTAAGTCAATGCAGATGCCAAAAGACATTTTTAACTTTAGGGAAACGTTTGGCAACACAGTGATAAATTGAAATATCTAATATAATTTATTATAAAGGGCCGGAGGATTGGAGTTTCAGACGACGCGTTTTCTCATCCGGTGTCTTTGAAAGCCTCTTCAATTCTATTTGATTTTTTTTTTTTTTTTTTTTATTAAAATTTAAAATGATACGTCACAGCCACATCCATACGCCACCAAAGGCACCATTTTCTCTTTCTTTCTTCCGTCTTTCTTCAATATTCAACTGCTTCCACCCACCTGGTAAGCCCCCCCCCCAACCCAAACCTCCACCTTGTCTCATCTTTCATACCCCTTCAGATTAAGATCCATCTCTGCAATAATCCTCTTTCATTTCACGCTTCGATTTCATGTGCAATTTTTGATTTCCCGTCAGCTTGATTTCTTCCTTAGATTCTACTCTTGTTTTCTTTTCTTTTTACATGGTTTCGGATTGAATTGTTTGAGGCTACTCTGCATACTCTTTTTCTTTCATTTCATTTCCTCTTCTACTTCTTGTTTAGTTTGATCAGTGATTTTGACTTTTGTGTTGGAGTTTTCGTCTCAATTAAGTTTGGTTTTTCTTTCTTAGTTGGACTGTTGTTTGGCAGCTGTTTTCTTCCCTTTTTCTTTGCGTAATAATAAAGCCTTTGATTTATGTTTTTGATGGAAAGAATCTGAAAGTATTGGTGAGAATCACTTGAGTTTCTTTGTTGTTTTTTTGTTGGTTTTTAAACTTAATCCTAGTTTCATTACCGATTACAGCTCATTTAGTTGGCTAATTTGAGCTTTCAATCCGCCGTTCCCACTGAGTTCTGGATAGAAATGAGGGGTTGACTTTCATATTGGGCTTCCGATCTGAAGATAGATCCTCCATGTTGGCTTAGCACAAGTAACTAGATTAGATCTTAATGTTGAAATAAAGCAAGTTTTTAGAAGCAGTGAAGCTTGTAATCAGATGGGTAATACTTGTGTTGGTCCAAGCATCTCCAAGAATGGTTTCTTCCAATCTGTGTCGGCTGCAGTGTGGCGGAGCCGTGCACCGGAAGGCTCGGCTTCTTACACGAATGGAGAAACTATGGATGAGCCACAGGCTACAACTAAAGAACCCGGGTCACCATTGCCAGTCCAAAACAAACCCCCAGAGCAAATGACAATCCCCAAGGAGGAGCAGCCTACAAAACCCAAGAAGCCCCATCAAATTAAGAGGGTGTCGAGTGCAGGGCTTAGGATAGAATCTGTGTTGCAAACAAAAACCGGAAACTTTAAGGAATTTTTTATTCTGGGGAGGAAGCTTGGACAAGGGCAATTTGGGACTACATTTCTTTGTGTGCAGAAAGCTACCAGGAAAGAGTATGCGTGTAAATCAATTGCGAAAAGGAAATTGTTAACAGATGAGGACGTGGAGGATGTCAGAAGGGAAATTCAGATAATGCACCACCTGGCAGGGCATCCAAATGTCATATCTATCGAGGGGGCTTATGAGGATGCTGTGGCAGTTCATGTTGTCATGGAACTATGCAAAGGTGGGGAGCTATTTGATAGGATTATTCAGCACGGCCATTACACTGAAAGAAAGGCAGCTGAGCTTACTAGGACTATAGTTGGGGTTGTGGAGGCTTGTCATTCTCTTGGGGTCATGCATCGAGACCTTAAGCCTGAGAACTTTCTTTTAGTCAATGAGGAGGAGGATTCACTTCTCAAAACAATTGACTTTGGATTATCAGTTTTCTTCAAGCCAGGTATATACTTGTGGGGACTTCTGAAATTTCTTGTGATACTTGTCTTAAATTCTTTCTTAGTTGCTATTTTTTCCCCCGTTGGTAACTCTCTAGCTGTTTTTCCAACAAAAATAAATAAACAAATAAATAAAAAATAAAGTTGCCAACTCTAACTAACTGTCTTCAAAAACTAAATTACATAATAGCATGACATTCAAGTTGTTTGCTTTTTAAACTTATTGTTACATGAATATGTAATTTCTCATTTGATATTTGCGATATCCTTAAGTTAATGATTCTAGTGAACCTGTTTCAGCAGATATATTTAAATCTATGCTCCATCTTGTACAGAGTATGGTGTTGTTTGAAAACCTGCTGCTGATTTAACATTTTGAACTTTAGCTACAGTGAGATTTCCATCATTTTTCTTTAGTAGTAGGATTATAAGCATACCAGCACTGTGAAGCTTATTTACTCATGCAAATGGTTATAAGAAACTTGCTACCCAGCAATAATGCCTTTTAGCTTTCTTTAATTTCTTCTCTTTATGTGAACTTCCAATGAAATTTGTGTCTAAGTATATATTGTTTCCTTTATAATCAAATGAATGAAATTTTATTTCTTTATATGAACTTCCTTTAATCCTTTAATTTTATCTCTTTTGGAGTTACAAGTGGCATGGCAGATTATTTATTGATATTGCTTGATTGATTAACTTAATACATTCTTAAATGCATACTTATGTATCTCACCAGTTTGTCCAGACTTGGACTGGAACAGCACTTAAACCATTGTAACCATCCATCTTTCTTGGTTGCTGGCCTTGAGACACATTAATAAGCGTTGTTTGCATAATGTTTAGTAAATTATATTTATATTAGACTGATATTATATATATTGGATGGGACTATTTCTTTTCCACTCTTGCCTATCAGCCCATAGGATGAGAAAGGAGCAAGTAAACAAAAGGTACAGTAAAAAAATAATCCCACTCTATTTATAAACCACCATATTAGAATGCTTTTTCCTCTGCACTTTGTGCATCGTGGTCATTATTTTAGGTAGGATAATGAGTTTCTTTACCCACAAACCGTCCTTTACAATTTGGAAAATGGGTTAGATTTAAAACTTAATATGCCACTATATCTTGTTGATAGCTAATTTTGTGCCAACATTGGATTTATCTATAAGCCACATGATTATCATAATTCGCAAGATCAGTGACAAATGTTAGTCAGTAGTAACACCAATCTTATTGCATTATCATGTCACCATTGACAATATTATCATTGAATCTATGTCTATTCCACCACTATCTTTGCCGCTTTTACAGCACACCTGTCATCTTCAACTTGTTTGAGAATGAGAAGATTCATGTTAGGGGGAGTGAATGAAATAAGAGCCACTCCTGCATCCTAAGGTGAGCTATAAAAGGTCACTTTGCCACCTCCACTAGTTGGCTTCATTGGTTTCTTCGCACTCATCAAGAGTATATCTTCAATAATTGCCTCCATGCCCCTCTTAGAGAGAGGGTCTTGTAAGCGTATCGTTGCATCAAGATATTTTCTATACTTATATGAGTGATGCCTAGTGTGATGGCACCCAAATGCTTCATGCTTGTGCAGGTAGGGGGTAAGGTTTGAGGAGCCCAATTGAGCTTGATTTACCTAGGTATTGTGCTTAACTTTCACCTCCATTGAGTATATGAGATGGTTTGAGGTTTTACATTCTAGTATACCCCCACTTATTTGGTCTGGTTCAAATTTAGTTTTCAACCTTTTCTATTCATAATGGAGTCAACTTTTGTTGGAACTCAACTTAACCTGAACTTGAACAAGTTAGATGAGAGGTTTACTAGGTTTTAGACTTTTTATATACTCTTACTGATTTGGTCTGGTTCAGATTTAGTTTATCATGTTGGAGTCAGCTTTTATAGGAACTCAACCCAACCTAAACTTGAACACACCTATTCTATGCTATTGGGCATAAAAATTCCAGAAAGCCTGCTTACTAGACTGTTTCTGCTCTATAATCTGAAGTTTGAGCTTGCACATCATCGTCACTCATGGAGGTGTTTCCTAACTAAATGTGATGCACTATTGAAGTTCTTGTGTGTTTTATGAGGTATCATACCATTATTGTGCTTTTGTTGTGTTATTTGCCATAATTTGTGTTCACAAACGCTACTATCCTTCCATTCTTTATGGATCGACTAGGTGTACACCGCATGCCTTTTAATTGTTTTAAGTGTACATCATCTCATTGGTTCATTTACATGGGTACCATCTCATTGATTTGTGTTGTTTCACTTAGCTCTTATCTACACATATCTGGACATAAAGGGTGACCCAAAAAAATGTCAGAAAATTTCTCTTTGAGGATAAATTCTCTTGTCTCAAAAGTTGGCCCTAAGTTTTACATTTTGAGACCTTACTGATAAAGATCACTTCCATTTTCTCTCACCCCTTACACCTCACTTTTTGCTATGGTCTTCCCTTGAACCCACTGTTGAGGTACCAAGTGGGTGGGCTGGTGGTGTTAGGGGTTGGTCAGAGGCTTATTGGGTTTGAGATTCTTATGTACCCTTACTTATTTGGTCTTCTATTCATGATTGAGTCAACTTTTGTGGAAGTCAACCCAACCTGAACTTGAACAAGTTGGGTAGGAAGCTCCATCATGTTTTAGATTCTTGTACACCCTTACTAATTTTGTCTGATTCAGATTTAGGTTTTCATTCAGTTCATTTTGGATTCCAACTTTTGCTGGAACTCAACCCAACTGGAACTTGTACACATCTATTCTAGCCTATGCTTCTATTCTATACACGATTGCAGTAAGTGGAATTGGCATTTTATATATAATTATGCCTTAACCAAAATAATGTGTTTGCTAGGTTTTTAACTTTGTGGTTAAGAATTGGTCAGCAATCAAGTTAGCATAATGCTGTTAGTTTCATTTGCATGTGTAAGAATATTATGAGTAGGAAAAGGAAACAAAAGTAGGAAAAAGAAAAGTTCAAAAAAAAAAAAAAAAAAAACCAAAGAGAAAATGCCACTATTATTAGTCTATGCCTTAGTGGTCCTGAACTCTGGAATTTTCTGCACAATTTTGCTGCTCTCAAGATTCACACCTGCGGGTTCGTTTATCAATTGTTGCATCTTGTTATTGAGTTTGGTTTTATTTCTATGGCTCTATTGCTCTTCCCTTACTAAATACTTTGAAGAAGCTCCAAATTCCATCTCCAATCAAGTACTGATAACTCTCTCCTTTCAGGGGAAAAATTTACTGATGTGGTTGGCAGCCCATACTATGTCGCACCAGAAGTTCTGAGAAAGCGTTATGGTCCAGAAGCAGATGTTTGGAGTGCTGGGGTGATCCTATACATTTTATTGAGTGGAGTGCCTCCCTTTTGGTCTGGTGAGTGTGGAATTTGATACCCTACAAGCCAACATGCTTCCATCTCTCTAGTTTGTGTGTTAACATCTCTGATTATGAAGTTTACTGATTGTAATTATTTCCCACTGCTTTCTTGTTCTTCCTTTTCCTTGTTTGATGATTTACAGAAACCGAGCAAGGTATATTTGAACAGGTCTTGCATGGTGATCTTGACTTTTCATCAGACCCTTGGCCGAGTATCTCAGAAAGTGCCAAAGATTTAGTAAGGAGAATGCTTGTTCGAGACCCTAGACGGCGGTTGACTGCACATGAAGTTTTGTGTGAGTTCAATTCAAGTTTATTTTATTATTTTTTATTTTGAAAAAAGTGTTGATAATGATATCTTATGGTCATTGATCCATAGCTGGGGAGTGTGTCAAACATAAACAATCATTGTTTCTTAATACTATGACATATTGACATCATTGGGTGGAAATATGCACCTAAATTTTTACTATTTTGCAGTAGGCCATCTTATTTTGTTTGTTTGTTTTGTTTTTGTGTGTGTGTGTGTGTGTGACATTTAAATCCCCACCCTTTTTGACTGGCATTGTTGTCCTGGTGATTGATGGTTCTCCAGGAGCTCTTTGTGGTGATCTCTTGTGTTTGGGTTCTTTTGCAAAACACAAATCACATGGAAGATGTGAGGTTTCCTACACTCATATATCCTAGGTTTCTGCACTTTGAATGATAAAAGTGATCATTTGTTGTCTTAAAGATTATTGACAAACTTGGGAGCTTATGAATTTAACTGATGCGGAGTTATTCTCTTGTAAGCAACATTTTGAATATAAAAGGTGAAACCTTGAGCATGTTATTCAGGATGTCTAGGCCCAGGTCTGCCTTGTTGTTCACAGTTAGACAGCAATTTTATTTACAATTGATTGAAGTTTCCAACTTCTTTTGAACTTCTTCAGAAAGTCAAAGCTAGCTGCTTCTGTTGTTTCTGTTTTTTATCTCAGTTTTAAAAATGAAAAAAAAGAAGAAAAAAAGACTTTTACTTTGTTTAGATATCAATGTGAAATGTCTGGTTTAAACTTTTGCAGGTCACCCTTGGGTTCAGGTTGATGGTGTAGCTCCTGACAAGCCTCTTGATTCGGCAGTTTTAAGTCGCTTGAAACAATTTTCAGCAATGAACAAGCTCAAGAAGATGGCTCTTATAGTAAGTCTCTAGACGTGCAAAAGACATTGTTCTTGGACACTAATTAACATGCTTTATATATTGCAAATTGGAAGGCTTGATAGTTGTAGTTACTGTACAAAATTATGTCTTTAGATATTCATTGTTGTTTGCAACTTAGGATAAAAGTCTTTTGGTTTACTTAATCAATGTGTTTAATCTTTCAGGTCATTGCAGAGAACCTATCAGAAGAAGAAATAGCTGGCTTAAAAGAAATGTTCAAGATGATAGATACAGACAACAGTGGCCAAATCACTTTTGAAGAACTCAAGGCTGGATTAAAAAGAGTTGGTGCTAATCTTAAAGAGTCTGAAATTTATGATTTAATGCATGCAGTAAGTATTGGAAACACCATGGCTGTCAGTCCTTTTAAGCTATTCAATTCAAAAGGTTGCTCATTTTTCTAGTCATGATTCTATTTAATCAGTTGACCAAAAGGAGCACTTAGCATTTGCAGAGAGGTTGCTTTTCCATAAGTGACATAATATTTGAAGATCTGTTGTCAAGTATTAGTTACTATTCCTATTTGTAGTTTTTTCCCCACATCTTTGGGGACAATGTTACCTAAGGATGTGGAAAGGAAAAAAGGTTAATAATAATAATAATAATTATTATTATTATTATTATTTTCAGTAGCAGAGAAATATAAATAATATCTCTCTAATTCAGCTGGTGCTTGGAATTTCAGGCTGATGTTGATAACAATGGAACCATTGATTATGGGGAGTTCATAGCTGCCACACTACATCTAAACAAAGTTGAGAGAGAAGATCATTTATTTGCAGCTTTTTCCTACTTTGATAAGGATGGAAGTGGCTACATAACCCCAGATGAGCTTCAACAAGCCTGCGAAGAGTTTGGCTTAGAGGATGTCCGCCTGGAAGAAATGATCCGAGAAGTTGATCAGGACAATGTAAGTAATTTTCTTTTAATATCTCAATGTTTTAACAAAGACTTGTAAGGGTTGGGAAAAAGTCAGAAGCTGTATCTTTTACCGTTTAGAATTTATTGCACCAAGCTTGGATACTTTTAAGATCTTGAACTTAGTGGGTCAACTCAAAAGTTGGCTAACTTTACTCAACTCAGTAGGGTTTTTTTTATTTGTCTGCATTAAAATTAATATCAAATTGTAGTGAACTGTGAGGTTATAATTTTGTACTTTGATTTTTCAGGATGGACGCATAGATTACAATGAGTTTGTGGCCATGATGCAAAAGGGAAATCCAGGCATTGGGAAGAAGGGCCTGCAAACCAGTTTCAGTATGGGGTTTAGAGAGGCGTTAAAACATTAGTTGGTGAGTAGTCGATTATGAGGTTCTTGTTTTCTTTTTTTCTTCTTTATCCCCTCTTTATTTATTTGTTCATTTTCACTTTTCATTTTGACTTTGTTGAGTTGAAGATTGTATGTATAGTAAAGAGCATAGGTGCTTAATCTAAGAAGCAACCCAACTCTTCCTTGAATTCATTCAGGTTCCCATTTGAAATGGATTTTGAAAGGTCTACTATCTTGTACTCTTATGTAGTAGGGAAAGATACTTGTCTCTTTATCTTTCTTTGGTAATCCTTTAATTTAAGCCTAGTGAACTTCACTTCTCCTTCACTAATGGAGCAATTATGAATGAATACACACCGAGTTTGAGATGAAGGGCATGCCGGGGATGCTGGCAGTTGCATTGTCCTTGGTGTTTTTTGCTTTGTTTTGCTTTGGAAATTGATGATGGTAAAAGGATGCCAATAGTTATAATGCAGAAGGGAAGCAACAATTTGTGATGCATCTAAAGTGGATCAGTGGTTCTATTTGTTACACAGCAGTTGGTAAATTGTTGGATTTGTGTGGTCTCTTTAATAAGTTGCAGCAGAACTATAGGGTGTTGGTTCAGGTTTGACTGACAATCCAGGGACTTGAACTAGTACAAATTACAAACAAGATGGATGCTTTCATTAATTCTTTGGTGTAGTCTCAACCATCAACGTCAAACACTACATGTGGAAGACCTCTGTGACTGAGAGAGGTCAAAAACCACAATAGTCAGATATAACCACAATAGAGGCTAATGAAGGCAGTCTAACTTGGAGCCAAGTTGCTACTATTACACCCACTTTCGTCGTAACACATTAAATATGAATTGACTGTTGCCATCATTACCATACCTAACAAGGCCGCACACCGTTAACAACAACATGCTCAATAAATGACCTCAAAATGCAAATGGCTAATTCAGTGTGACAATTGTGTTTTATAATCTTCAAATTTTCATATATTATCTTTTAAGGATATAAAATAATAATGGACTAAAATACCCGATGATCTTTCACACAAGTTTTTTTTTATCTTTATTACACCACTATTCATGCAACCATAATAATTCTATTTTAATAATTTGGATTTTTCATTGTTTTTGAATTTTTTTATAAATAATTGAAAACTAACGTTATTTTCTATTTTAAATTATAAATAAAAAAAATTATGTTCAAAAACTATTTTTAAAAAATACTTTCTAAAAAAAATGGTAAAATGATTTATATTTTTTATATTTTCTTTTTGAAAAAAATTTAATTAAAAAATGAAAACTATTTTTAAAAATAAAAATTGAAAACTATTTTTAAAAATAAAAATTGAAAACCTTGTTTAATACTATTTTTTTATATAAAAATAATAAAAAGAATTAAATTTTATTCATTGATTATCTATTTTTATTTTTTTTCCATTAGTTATTTTAATAATAAAATAAAAAAATATATTATGTTTACAATTAAACAAAGGAATTGGTCAATTATGTGTTTTTTGTGTGACTATTTTTAATATAAAAAATAATTAAATAATTAAATTATATATATTTATTACTCTTTTTAATTTTATTTTCTTTATTTATTTTTTGTCTAATAGAAAATTTTAATATATCCATAATTAACAAAGTAATAGATTAATTGTGCATATTTTGATCTATTAAAATAAATTACTTTCTAATTTAAATAAATAAAATGAAATAAGTAAATAAACTTGGGGTTATTTCTATTTTTTAACATATCTTATATTGATATTTGTTATGGTTAAATAAATTTATTATTATTATTTTCTTTAATTCCAAAAATAAAATAAAATAAAAAAATAAATTTGGTATTTTCTAACTGATCTTATCTTCATATTTCTTATGATTAAATAATTTTTTTATTTTTTTTCCTTTATTTCCAAAAATAAAAGGAAATAAATGAATAAACTTTTGTGGACCCCGCATTTCGTCTCATGCGTTTCCCACTCGATGGCGAGCTCGATTTGTTATTTTATTTGAAAAATGATTTTTATTGATTATTTGAAAATGACTTGGAGTCGCCACTTATTTTTGTTTTATTTTTAAAAGGGTAAACAAAATAAGAAAGAAAAACCCTAAGTGTGACTCCTTATTTTGGAAAAGACGGTCTACGAAAAACCGGATCGGGTTCGGGGGTCAGGTTACTTATCGGAAAGGTATTGTAAATACCGTAGCACCCCTCTAAGTCCCTAAAGTCGGGTCTCTACTAATAAAATGAAGCTAACATGGCAATCAATGAGAAAATCGATGAATACTCAGAGCGATCATGCACATATGAGAGTCAAAAAAATGCATATAGACTAACCAGAGTGAAAATGAGTGTGTAGCTGGGCAACGAACCATCATGCGCTATCAAGAGAGGGGTTAGTGCACAATTAAGGAATAATGACATATGAGTCAGAGAACAGAATAAATCAATCACGTATGATAATAAAATCAAATCAATCAATCAATCAATCATCAAATACATGTATGTGGGGCCCCCACCAAAGCCCGTTTATTTTTGCATGAATTAATTCCTTAAATTCCATCACTTGGAATTACAGAATTTATTCTTTACTTATTTTAAAACATTTTAAAAAACAGAGGAGATGTGGCAATGGGGAAATTATTAAAAAAACAATGAGGATTTATAAAAAGAAAATGTTTACCAAAAATAGACATGGCAATCGATTTTATTTCTAAAAAAAAGAAAATATTTAAAGTCAAGAAAAGAAAAGAGAAAAAGAAAGTAATAATAATAATAATAATAATAATGAAGATAAGAATACTAATAATAATAGAAAAAATAAAAATGAAAATATGAATGAAAGTAAAAATAAAGTAAAAGATGCATGATTAGTGGAAAATGATTAGAATCAATTTTTGAAAGCAAATGCATGAGTGTATGGGAGTGTGGCATGTGGGTTTAAGTAGTGGCCCACCAAAGATGGCCATGCATGCCAGGCGAGAAAGAGGGAATGGGTTCTAAAGGTGCCATGAAAAATTGCCTTATTCATTGCTTCAACAGTAGCTTCAACTTGTATCACCTTGAGATCTCTGTCACTCTTCCTAGCAGGATGTGAGTTTCGACTAGGGGCGCCCATTCATGTTCCAAGTCACTACGCAAATGCAGAGGTCCGAACTGCCTGAGAAATCGCAACGGTTATCTGCCCGGACAGTTCTGATCCCGTCATGATTGGTTGCGAGATCGTTCATGGAATAATCCACTGGTCCTCGCTTCAACTTGAATCTTGGTCCTCTACAAGAATGAACAACAGTGAAGAAATTTCCCATTTTCTTGCTATGTTCTTTGCGAAATTCCGGATCCCCTTGGCTTGCATGACTCAACAATGTTGAAAGCAAAAAATGATATCATATTATTTCTTTGAAAGAAGGAGGGAGAAGGAGGAGAAGAGCCCATTGACTTCGGCTGCGGACTATCACACATTGGGAAAAATGGGGTTGTGGCGGTGAAGATATGGAGGTAAAGTCAAATGTCCAAAATCTTGTCCTTCTTTGTCTCTGATTTGATCACTGCTTTCTCCACGAGTTAGGTTAGGGGTTATTGACAAAAGAGAAAGAAGTTGCATCAAACTTGAAAAGGACCATGCAAACTACAGTAATTCACTTTATCTAAGATCATGCAGCTGCTGAGCATTGCATGATGATGCAATCTAGCTGTCGATACTGGCCTGGAATACGACATTTCATCCTTGAGATCTCTGTCACTCTTCCTAGCAGGGTTTGCAATTTTCACCAACACTGTCCTTCCTTGCCACTTTGGATGCTGTGCGAGCATCTGCTCTATAGACAACAACTTTAGATCGACACCCCACAGGCACGGTGATAGGAGAACCAGTATTGAGAACTCTCTGTCCACGCACGAGCCCTTCCGTTCCATCTATAGTGTTTCACTGCCACTCTAGGTGAACCAGAACTTGCCAGTGCACTCTGAGCTTGAAGCCTGCACTTGGTCAATTCAGTTGGGCAAGCAAGAAAGGAAACAACAACTCCATCCCCAACCATTTAAATCAACTGCTATCTCAAAGGAAAGCCTCTTCCCAAGGGCCTGGTGTGACCTCCCAAACAACAACAGTCGATGGATTTACAATCGGAACACTTGCAACATGCATGGCACCGGTGTCTGTTATGATAGCATCAGCAACCATAATTCCACTAGGTCCAGCTCCCAATAGCCCTTTGGCTGTGGAAAACCACTTTGATGTTGCACCATTCTGAGGAGGCCACTGAGACCAGTGAAGTTGAATGGAGCCTGATGAGAAGACGGAGCAAACACAGAGAAAATTTGGTCACCTATCTGAAGTTTGAGGTTGCTGAGAAAGGAATTTTTCCTCAAAAGGTGACTTTAAACTTGTGGAGCTACTGGTTTTTTTGAGGAAAGCCACCGGAGACACCCTTGATAGCCATTTTGTAACAACACCAATATCCTGATGCCATTCATATTCACGCTCCCAGCAACTAGCATCACACACCAGATTGGCTTGTCCTTGAGAAGGCTGAGTCCAAATAGTTATCCTCCCATGGAAGTTAGCTATTAGTAAGGCACGAGGACACGAAACAGGGGACCATTCAATAAATTGAACAGAGTCACGAGGAGAATCTGCTATGACACTGAAAACAGAGCATTCCGTTGGGTGCTCTGGTATCACAATATGTATAGGGATCCAAAATGGTGGATTTGCATTTGAACTTGGGATTCTTGCACAAGTTTCTGAAGCACATGCTATGGTATTCAGCTTCCCACACCAAGCAACAACACTGTGAAACTCCTCTCTGATGAAGCTCACCTACCTCTCTCTACTGAATACACTTCTCAAATAAGGTTACCCCACTTTGGCCTTGTTTCTGCTGTGGAAATCCTGAGAGTTTTCTTGGCCATATATTGTTCCATGCAAAGTCAGTAGCAACAACAAGTGAAACCGAGCACAATTTGACTTAGTGAAAGCTTCAGCAACGGGTTCCAAAGATGGTGACTACACGGAAGATACATCTTGTATAGGATGAAGACGAGATTTCCACCATGGTAGGGATGCCGTTAATCATACAGAAAGCAATGGCAGTCTCAAATGAGAAGTTCATAGGTCCGGGAAATTAGCAAGGTTGATGAGACATTCCTTCCCCTGTTCTTTCTCTCTTAAAATCCTTAGGAATATCATTACTCACCCCATAACACAGGGAGGGCACCAGTAGAATTCCTCTTGGGGAGTCAAAATGAACCCAAACCAAACTCCAATAGTATAGAGAAAATATCAAAAGCACGATTAGCAAAACAGACTCACAAACAAAGAAGTCTTCTTAACCAAGTATCTATCATGAGTCATTCCCGTGCTTATGAATAGAGAGGGAAGAAGCTAAACCCAGATTTATGAATGAAAAAAACAGAGATGTAATCTTCCATGGCACAATGTAGTTAAAAAGAAAAAGATAATCAGATTATTTTCAAGCTAGACCAAAGGAGAAAGGGATAAATAAGCCACACCAAGCTCGTGAACAACCATAAAGAAAATCAATCAGGTTCAAATGCTTTCTTTGATACTCACATCTAAATAGCAAAGTGATTTTTGAGCTCTCTGAAGAAAAGAAAAGAACAACATGAATAAATAAAGGTGAAACCCACAGTGACCATACCTGGAGGACCCAAAAGCCCTCTCTAGAAGCTAAGGCTCCTCTGCTCTGCTCCTCTCCAATCCGTTTCCAGATGTCTCTCCTCCTCAAGGCCTTGCTCTCTAAAAATGCTCTTCGTTCCAATCCTCTCTACTTTGTTTTTCCTCTTCCTCCTCAAGGCCTTGCTCTCTAAAAATGCTCTTCGTTCCAATCCTCTCTACTCTGTTTTTCCTCTTCCTCAAGCTCTCTCAACCTCTGCTCTGTAACAGAAATGCCGCTCCCCCACTCTCTCTGTAGAATCCCCCTCTCAAAGCACCTCACCTCCCCTCTGCCCTTTTTTTTTTTTTTTTTTTCAAAGTCTCCTCCACGGTCAGACAACACCACCTTCCCTGCAGCCGCAAACCTCCACTACCCCCATGCAGCTGGCAGCCTCTGCTCCTCTAACGGCTAGCAGATTCTCCTTCTAGAACTTCTTAATAGGTGTCGCACCCTCATAGGTTCTCTCAAGTCACTACCATGATTCCCTAGCTGGCCCTCAAGAGTCGACACGTGGCCAAATATGCTGCAGCAAAACGAGCCCCACATAGGGGTCTACAACTTTGCTTAAATAATAGTTTTTAAGTAATTTCTGTCTTATTTTTAATTACATTTTGCATTGAAAATAAAATAAAATAACGTTTTATTTGTTTTAATTATTTTAAATGTCAAACTATTGAGAACATAGTTTACACACTCATGTGAATATAATTTATACATATATATGAAATTTATACCATTATACAAGGTTATTACACTAATTGTACAAGGGGTGTACAAGACTGTACATTTTGAACAATTTTTTTTTTTTTCTTGTCATCTAAGGATTATATGCTCTCCTACCACAAATTCTTTTATTTCATGTACTTTATTTAACTCGCCTATAACAATTCAAATACTTACCTTAATAATTATGTTTAGAGAAAAATTTTGTTTTTACGTTTTATATAATTTTTAAATCAAACCATTGGAAACATGGTTCACACATCATATGTGGCATATAATGTATGCATATGGATGAAATTTGCACCATTGTATAAGGGTGTTATACTAACTATACAAGGTAAATGTTCAATTAGACAAGACAAATGTTTTAATTGTACTAGACAAATGTTCTAACTATACAAGGGGTATACAAGGCTATCCTTTGTGAAAGATTTCAATCAATTTTGGACAACTTTTTTTTTTTTGTCTTGTCATCTAAGGATTGCACACTCTCAAGGTACACATTCCTCTATCACATACTCATCTTATGCACTTTATTTAATTTGCATATGACAATTTGAATACTTATCCCACTAATGATGTTTGAGAGAAAATTTTGTTTTTCCATCTTCCACTATTTTTTGAACCAAACCAATGAAAACATGGTTAATCTATCTATGGTTACACATTGAGTAGGGGGTATATAGAATTTGAGTTATTGTACAAGATATTTACCCTAAGTGTACATGATAAATATACTAACTGTACAAGGGTGTACAATACTATTATTTGTGAAGGATTTTAAGTGATTTTGAAAAACTTATTTGTTTATTTCCCCTAGCCGAGGATAGATGACATTCCTTACACACATTGGTTAAGCATACATTCATCCCATACACTTTATCTAACTTGTATATGGTAAATGAATAGGTACCTCACTTATGATGATTGTAAAACAAAATTATACAAAAAAATTTCTTATTTTTTAAAACAAAACCAATGCAAACATGGTTAACCGACTTATTGTCAGATATTCATGAAATGATTTATGAAATTTGAGTTATTGTACAAGGGTATTACACTAACTGTACAAGACAAATTTATTAATTGTACAAGGGTGTACAAGACTACTTTTTGTTAAGAATTTCAAGTGATTTTGAAAAACTTTCCCATTTTTTCCACTCAAGGATTTTTCCGCACTCAAATTCTCTCACTCAAGAATTGTTTCGAATTTTATTTTTAAATTTCATCATCAAAATTTTGTAATTGCATATTTTGTTTTTGTAGTTTTAGCAATGTTCTCTATTTCCACTATATTTTTTTGTGATATTTTATCCAAATGAATCTATATTTAAAATTATAATCATATTTATAAATTTTTTTACTAAAATTATCTTTAATTCTTTTAATATATTTATACTCATATATTTAAAAAATGAAAAACTAATTTTTTTTTTGTAAACATGTTCTATTACCTTTCAAGAAAAAAATTAGAAATTTAATTTATAAAGTTTCAATAATATTTAGATAAAATTAGAAAAAAATTAGATAAGTTTGAAAGCCAATAAAAAAAATTAAATACCACTTTCAATAATATTTAGATAAAATTTTATATAATATATTTTATTTGAAATTTAATTTCTAAAGTTTCACTAAAAAATTATATTGACAATTTTCTTGATGTGAGTCAAAATACTTTGCATTAGTCTAGATAAGAAAAATTATTAATATAATATTAGAACTTCATATCTTAGTTATTTTTTTCAATAAATTTATCTTGTAAAAAAATTTAAAATAAAAACATTAAAAATTAAAAAGCTAAAAGGATATATATATATATATATATATATATATATATATATATATATATATATATATATATATATATATATAAGAGTGAAGTGATAGTCAATTTTTAAATTTTTTAAAATATGGTTAATGTAGAAAATATAAAAAATAATTAAAAATAAGAGAAAAGTATAAATGAAAGGGTAATATAAATTTAAAATAAAAAATAAAAATTAAGCTAAAAGATAAATAAAAAAATATAAAAAATATTTGGATGAAAAATTCCAAAATTTTTATCCTTGATTATAATAAGAGTAAAAAGATTCAATATCTTAAAAAATGAAAAAAAGAAAAAGAAAAACATTATTGTTTTTTATTTGACATAAAATAGAAATATAGATTGGAAGAAAAAGAAAAAAAAAGTTAGAAATGAGTAATACTTAATAGGGAATAGAAAAGGGAAAAAAAACACAAAAAAATTGAAATTCACACTCACTATATGTCTATGTAAGGGTTAAAAGTATTTAGGGATTAATGAAGGACAATATTCTTTTTCTTAATTTTCAGACTTTCTTTGGGTATTGGGCTTAATTATGTAAGTTATATGAACCAGATCTTAATTTTTGGGCCCAACTGGGCTTAAAACACAATTCCCCCTAATTCATTTATGATGCGGATTCTCAAGGCATAATAGATTTTTTATAAGAGTGCAATTGTTCAAAAAAATAATTGGTAAACTCCTTATTTCCAAATTTACCATAGGTTTTTTGTGAAAAAAAAAAAGTAAACATGGTGATTTATTTTATTTTAAAAAGAAAAATTATAAGCAATGTTTTCATAATCAGATTGGTCATTAAACAAAAAAATTTATTGGTTCACGGTTCACTGGTCGGATCGATGGTCGAATCGCGATTGAATCGGTGATGTCATAAATATATATTTTATATATTATTAAAATTTAAAAAATTAATAAATAAAAATAATAAGTTCTATCTAAATTTTGATTGTATTTATTATGTTTGTTAAGTTTTTTTTTCACAAAATTTTTTACCTGTAAATATCAATCAACTCAATATTTTCAATAAATAAAAATTTCAATGTGCAATAAATAAAACAAAAATAAAAAAAGTTAAATATTATAATCAATAAAAAACAAAAATGGAAAACAAAGCTCTTTAGGAGGTTTCCAACGCTGTGGGAGGGGGAGAGAGAGAGAGAGAGAGAGAGAGAGAAAGAGAGGGCTTTCTAGTGCGCCGCTGGGGGTTGAGGGGCGACGAGGATTTACAACGTTTTGAGGGTGAGGTTGGGAGGTTTTTAGCATGCAATGGTGGGTGGGTAGGGGCAGGGTTCCTAGCATTGGGGGGTAGTGGAGGTACCAGCTGCACGGGGAAGAGGGAAGGAAAATGAGCTACTGGGTTCGGAGATAATTGGTTGGTTCGTCCGTTTCACTGGTTGGATTGTCGATTCAAGAGGTTCGATTCCGATTCAATTGCTTTCCAGTCCAATTGGTTGGACCGAACTGGAATCGTGACTGGCTAACGGTCGGATCGATCAAGCTGGCTGGTCCGGTCCGATTTTTAAAACCATGATTATAAGTAAAAATTATCTTTTGAAAAGACATTTCTAAAAATTCTTTTAAAAAAAATTTATAGGCTAAAATCATCTTTCGAAGAGACGATTTCTATAAATAAAAAAATAGAAGGAAAGGGAAATTAAAAGATAATTTCTTAAGGGAAAAAGGAAAAGATAAAAAATTTAAGGAAAAAATCAACTCTTGAAGAGACAATTTCTATAAAAAAAAGAAAAAAGAAAAAAAAATCAAGAGGCGATTTTCATTTTAACTAGTAATATATTTAAATAAGTTTTATTGTAAAATTAATTGATTTTATGTTTATTATTATTGATATATTATTTATAATTACAATATTTATAAAAGTATAAATTATATTTATCATCGCATATTAATTAGAAAATTATTTTGGTATTTATCTCAATTTTTAAGTAACTTGGTATTGTATTATTAATTAAAAATAAGAAAACACATATCATTTATACAATAATATAATTATTATAAATATATGTATTATAAAATTAATTAATTTTATTTACTAAATTAAATATATAAAAATAATTACAATTATTGGGATATTTATCAATAATAATATTTATAAAAATATAAATTATGTTTAACATCTTATATTAAAAAAAAACTATTTTATGTTAAGTTAGGTATTGATTTAAAAAATATTTTAGTCTTTATCTTTAAATTAATTCAATTGATTATAACTATAAATAGAAACTAATTTAGTTTTATATTGTTTTTTATTCATAAGATAGATAATATTTATCTATTACTTTTTGTTTTTTTTTTTCTCATTCACATTTAAAAAAAAAAACTATTATCAATTTTATGTGAAAATTGAGTTTATAAAAAATAAATTTATTATTAATTTATTTTTTAATTTGTAAATAAATAATTTTGTTTTGTTTAAATTTTTAAATTAATTTTATTAGATAAGCTTTAAAATTAAAAAATATTATTCTTTAATTAAAATTTTAAAATAAAATATAAAATGACACCTTTTATTCTCCTTGCTCCATCACAAGCTCCCCACTAATTCACACATTGGTCTAACAATGCATTGCACCATTGCATTACATCACTTCACACACCATTGCACTGCACCACTTCAAACAATACCATTGTAACCCCAACTAGTTTGACATTTCACATTGCACCATTTCATATAATTTTACCATTTCAAGCACCATCACTTCTTTTGAAACATTTAAACACTACACTATTTCCCACAATTTTACTGTTTTAAGTATTGTTACTTCTTCTAAAACATTTAAATGTTTTTTTTTTTTTTTTTTAACACAATCCCCTATCTTGCACACTACACCCATCCTACCTTCAGAACTCTTTTCTTACCATCTCTACTCACAAAATAAAATCTGTTTTAATTTTCATCCTCATTTTTCTCTCATTCCTCATTTAAAACCCAATTTTGTGCAACCTTCTATGCATACCTCCTCCCCTTCTTTGGGCGCTCATGCCACTCATCTTGACAAGTAATTTTTTTTTTTACCTTTTTTTGATTTATTTTATTTCATATTATTTTTGTAATGCATGGTCTTTATTGTCATATAAGTTTTTTTTTAATTTATTTGAATTCATGTAACATTTGTTTGAAAAATATTTGTTGAAAATTACCATTTTAAATAGATTAAGTCATTCAAAAAATAAAAGTTCTATAATTTTATTCCTAGGTAATATTTTTGCTCTACTTTATTTCATTTTGATTTTTGTTTCATTTTTATTTTGTAATGCATGATATTTATGCTAATTTTTTTAGAATAATATTTGTTGTCAATTATCATTTTATAGAAATGAACGGATTAAATCATTCAAAAAATAAAAGTGATATTAGTTTATTTAATTAATATGAAATAATATTAATATTGCTTATGTTTATTTATCAAATAATATGTCTTATAAAATATTAAAATTAATATATATATATATATATATATATATATATATATATATATATATATATATATATATAGTAGTTGTAAATATAAATATTAGTAAGATGAGAATGGAAACTAACAATAATAATAATAATAATAATAATAATTATTATTATTATTATTAAAATTCTTGTAAAATATTGAGATCTAAAAATAGAAATATAAATAAAAGTAGAAAATGTAACTTAATATAAAATAGTATTTTTTAATATCAAAATTTAAATATAATTTATATTTTTATAAATATTATTGTTGATAAATATACCAATAATTATAATTATTTTTATATATTGAATTTAGTAAATAAAATTAATTAATTTTATAAAACATATATTTATAATAATTATATTATTGCATAAATGCTATGTGTTTATTTATTTATTTATTAATACAATGCTACGTCACTTAAAAATCGATATAAACACCAAAATATTTTTCTAATTAATATGAGATGATAAATATAATTTATATTTTTATAAATATTGTAATTATAAATAATATATCAATAATAATAAACATAAAATCAATTAATTTTACAATGAAAAACTATTAAAATATATTATTAGTTAAAATATTATTTTTTTAAAAAGAGAAAATTGAAAAATTAATTTTTGAAAACTGTCTCTTGAAAAAACGATTTCCCTTATATATATATATATATATATATATATATATATATATATCATCTCTTCAAGAGATGATTTTTCTCCTATTTGTTTTCCTTTTTCCTTTGAGAAATTGTCACTTGAAGAGACGACTTCCCTTTTTTTTTTTTTTTTTTTTTTTTTATTTATAGAAATTGTCTCTTCAAGAGACGATTTTAGCCTATATATATATATATATATATATATATATATATATATATTTGAAAAGGAAATAAATTGTCTTTTGAAGAGAAATTTTTTACTTTTCTCTTTCCTAGTTGAAAAAAACTATAGTAGATTTGGAAATATTTTTTCCACTATGGTAGTTTACGAATTATTTTTTTAAACTACTATACTCTTATAAAAAATCCAGGCATAATGGATGCCCTTTTAATATGACATGTTAACTCCTTTCAAGTTGTCACCACCATCTCAATCATTACAATGACCCTCTTTAATATATTCTATTAAAAGCCAATAAAAGGACACAAACACCAAGGGAAGGGGAAAAAAAGAAACACAATCTCTTTCTTATCCATTAAGTTTTCTAGCTCATAACCATGACTAACTTGGTGGTTGTAGAGGTTCAACCTAATTGGCCTATCCCTTTTCATGTAGGGCTATGAGTAATATCAACTTTAGTACATTCCAAGTACATTGAGAACAAAATAGGTTGACATCGTTTGTGGGAACCAAAAATAGCCATGGTTCAAATTTGAATCAATAATAGATGCCCAAGGGTTGACCTTTCATGAATTCCAACAATATAAAAATACATAGAAGAAAAATGGAGGAGACTTCATCGAGAAAAAAGAGGAAATGTTATATTGATTGAAAAAATTGAACAAATGAATCAACTGTATAATGGGACAAAGGCATAAAAAGTAAAACATGATGTAATAGATTGAGATTTGGGAGTAAATTTATTTATTTATTTTTCTTATTTCCTTTATTATCCCTTATGCATTAATTAGTTATCTGAGTATTCATACCCACATCACTTACATTATACATGACTTGGGTGCATTAAGAGTTGTATAGAAGATACAAGTTATGAATTTCTTAAAAATGTGATAAGTAGTTCACAATCGGTTCATGGATTTAGGCAATTTAGCAAATACTGTAGTGCACCATATTTTAATTAAAGGGATGAATTGTTTTAACTATCAGAATAAGGTTTCTATGGTAAGTGTACTAGTGTGTATGGTTACACATTAGACAAGATTTAAGGTGAATCATGATGTAAGACTATAGTTGTCATGATTCACAAAGGTACTATACTGCATGGACTCTTAACTTTGAGAAGATATTGAGCTTATGTCAAAGTCAATAAGATGAGACTTTAACCTATGGGTATGACTCTAAAGAGGTCATATATTCCTATGAATTGGGTCACTATTGATGAAAGTTGATAGTAACAAGTATTATCAATAAAGACATCATAATATGTTATAGGATTGAGATAGTGTTCCCCCTTAGGTGATCCAAAGGACATGTGATTAAGAAGATTATGGTTATAAAAATTCCTTTAGTAAAATTGGATTTATGCTATTTATTAATTAGATTATGTTAGTTGATCATATAATAGGAAGATCTGTAATTCAAGGACTAAAGAGGTAATCTTGATAGGTTGATAACACTATCTTGTTAGATTACAAACATTAGTTCATGGGGGATCTGCATGTAGTGGATATTAAGTCATGAACCCCACATAGGATATTGGAGTGAAATTGACTTTTTATTGGAGTGTTGAGTCAACTTTAGAATTGAATTTTAAGGTGTTGGGATTGAGCTTCTAACAGTAAGACATGATATAACAAAGTCAGACTTAGTTGTCCCATTGTAATCCCTTTTATGCATTAACATTGATTTAAACATTCAAACCATATCTCTTACATTGTACATGACTTAGGTGCATTAGGAGTTGTATAGAGGATACAAGTCATAAGTTCCTTATTAGTAGATAAGTTGTCCATAGTCAATTTATTGATTTGGATAATCCAGTAGAGACTATAGTGCATTACCTCATAATTAGAGGGATGACTCGTCATGGTCGTTAGGATGAGTTTCCCATGGTGAGTGCACTAGTGTATGTGATGCACACTAGATAAGAATTGTGGTGAATCATGCCGTAAGGTTATCGACTTTCATGATTCACCAAGTTGCTACTACATGGACTCTCAACCTTGAGAGGATATTGAGTCTATGCCAAAATCAATAGGAGACTTTGACCTATGGGTGAGACTTTAAAGTGGTCATACATCCCTAAGGACCAGGTCACTGTTGATGGAGGTTAGTGGTGTTAGGATTGAGCTTAGAAAGCATGACATGATGTAACAGATTGAGATTCATTTATAAATTTATGTATTTATGTTTTTTGGTTTCCCTTTATTATCATATTTGCATTAATTGGTTATTTGAGCCTACATACCCCACATCACTTGCATTGTACATGACTTGGGTGCATTAGGAGTTGCATAGAAGATCTAAGTCATAGGTTCCTTATATAATGATGAGTTCTCCCCAATTAGTTCATGGATTTGGGCAATCCATTTGAAATTATAGTGCACTACCTCCTAATTGGAGGGATGACTTGTCTTGGTCGTCAGGATGGTTTTTCCATTAGGGGTGACAAAGTTTGACACAATGCACTAATACAACATGAACCCGACATGCTTTTTGTGAGTTTGGATTGAGTATAAATGAGTTTGGATAAAATTCGTGTTGACTTGCATAACTTATTTAATAAATAGGTAATTTTTGGGTTAACACAAATCTGACTTGAATTGACCCACCTAATAATCTCGCTATTAATTTAACTATATTTTAAAATTATTTAACCTATGTTTGACTCATTTTAAAATTGTTTTTAAATAAATAAATCAATTAAGTCATAAACATGTTGGTTGGGACATTTTCCATATAGACATATGCACGACCTAACTTAATTTGATTATTAAATAGGAGGATTTGATTATTAAATGGGTTAAATGGGTTACATGACATGTTACTTGTTTAATAATTAGATAGTATTTGGGTTTATGTTTTTGACATGACTATTATTCGTGTTGATTTTGGGTTAAGATATGTAGTAGAATATCTAGGCTTTGACATGATACGAACATGACCCACCAACACGAATTGCCACCCCTATTTCTCATGGTGAGTGCACTAATGCATGTGATGCACATTGAATAGGACCTAAGGTGAATCATGATTTAAGACTATCAATTGTCATAATTCATTAAGCTACTATACTGCATGAACTTTCAACCTTGAGAAGATATTAAGCATGTGCTAAAGTCAATAAGAGACTTTGACCTATGGGTGAGAACCTAAAGAGGTCATATATCCCTATGGATTAGGTTATGATTGATGGAGGTGATTCGTTCCCAATTGGTGTGTGGACCTGCATTTTTCACGTGCGTCCCCACTCGATCGGCGAGACTCGCTTTTTATTTGTGAAAAATTAATTTTTAGAAAAGTTGGAGTCGCCACTTATTTTATTTTTATTTTAAAGGGAAAATAAAACAAGAAAGAAAAACCCTAAAAAAAGGTAACTCCATAATTTTTGGAAAAGCATGTCTTTGAAAACCCAAGTCTTGGTCCGGGGATCAGGTTACTTATGGGAAGGTACCTCTAGGAGGTAGCACCCCTCTAAGCCCTATAAAGGTCTTTACTGACAAAGTTAAGGGAAGTGTGGCCATTGATCAGTTAACTATGGATACCTAAGTAGGCTAGGTGATTTCAAATATTGCATGCCTAACAAGAAAACCAACCATAAGAGAGAGTCGAAATGCATACCTGAATGGCTTCTCAAGTGCTATCATGAAACATAAGAGATTAGTTTGGAAATATGACACATAATATGTGTTTTGTCAAAGATGATCAAACAAGCATCAAGACAATCAATCATGGCATCAAACAGGATCATAGCTCATGATAACGTACACATTCATAGAATTTTATAGTTGTAAGGTGAGAAGATCATACCTGATTAGCGAACATCCACACGTCTTATGGGGACAAGGGTATTTCAACAATAAATATTAAGTGAATTCAAATATTTCATCAAGAAGAATAAAAAATCAACATATTAAGCAAACAATATTGAAGAAGGTATCATGAATGTCGAGTCCCCACCAAAGCCTTAATTAATTTCGCATGAGTTGATTCCATAAATTCCATGACTTGGAATTATGGAGTTTGTTCATGCTTGAGAAAATTGAAAAAATCAAGAAAATGGTTGAAAATAAAAATGAAATAATGAAAACTTGTGCCAGAAGGAAAATGACAGCAAAAGATTGTGTTAGAATCTGGATTTTAGCCTAGAAAGGATCTAAAGATGAATTTTTCAAAGCTAGGAATGTTTAGTTGAACAACGGTTCTAAAATTCAGTTTTAAAATAGTAAATTCCCAATCAATGAAGCAAATAGAGGAGAAGGTGCATGTGGCAAGGTTGCCACGGTGGAATGGAACTTGGGAATAAGATTTGGGACTGTTTTGCTGGCGTTGAATCCCCAAATACATTCTGCCTTCTTTTGTCACTTCCCGAGGCTATCCTGGCGTAAAGTATGGCTTTGATTTTATCTGGGTCGACCTCTATGTCTCGCTCACTGACCATATGTCCTAATAACTTCCCAGAAGTCACTCCAAAGGTGCACTTCTTAGGATTCAACCTCAATCTAAACTTCCGAATCCTCTCAAAGAATCTCTCTAGAGCCTCTAGGTGATCTGCTCTGCCTTGGGATTTCACAATATATCATCCACATAAACTTCAACGTCCTTGTGCATCATGTCATGAAACAGAGTAGTAGCGGCCCTTTGATAAGTGGCTCCTGCGTTCTTCAACCCAAATGGCATAACCTTGTAACAGTAGGTACCCCACTCAGTAATAAAGGTTGTCTTCTCCATGTCCTCTAGAGCCATCAAAATCTGATTATACCCTGAAAACCCATCCATAAAAGAAAACATCGAATGGCCTGCAGTGCTATCAACTAACAAATCAATATGTGGGAGAGGGAAGTCGTCTTTAGGGCTGGCTTTATTAAGATCTCTGAAGTCCACACAAACTCTAACTTTGCCATCATTTTTGGGTACTGGGACGACATTAGCCAACCACTCTGGATACTCAACCACTGATATGAATCCAACACTAAGTTGCTTCTGAATCTCCTATTTCACCTGTAGACTCCAACGTGGATGTAATCGTCTTAATTTCTACTTAACTGGTCTGGCATGTGGTAGGATAGGTAAGTGGTGCTGAACTATAGCGGGATCAAGACCAGGCATGTCTTCATAAGACCATGCCAAGACATCCAAGTATGACCTGAGTAAACGAATAAGTCTATCTCTCTCATCTGTAGATAGGGGTGAACCAATCTTCAGCTCTCTAGGCTGATCCTCTGTGCCAAAATCAACAGTCTCAACATCCCCTGTAGCAGGTGAAACTCTCTCATTCACGGGATCAGAGTCATGATCAGAAGAGTCCCTATCCGAATCGGGCCATGCAACTTCATCATTTATATCAAATATCTGTGAAGTGGGTGAGTGGGGTGCAGATATAGAGGTACTATCACAAGAGGCAGGCGAATACTAAAAAATACTCAAATCCATAAATGAAGCAATAGAAACATCGTCAGAGCGGGAGACAAATCCCGATAAAACATCAAAAGAAAGAGGTGGGTCCACAAGGTCAGACGCTCCCTCAACTGGGCTAACAATGCCCTCAAACAAGCTACTATCATCCACTGGAAGCTCTGGAACAGGAAAAGTCTGAGTGCCCTCAAAAACCTCAATGGTAGACACCCCAAACATATCAAATGTTGAAACAGGCTGAAGCTAAACAATGCTGGTAATCTGGCTCATGGTCATCATGTCCATCTCATCTCGGTACTCATCATGGGAAACAACTCCATCAATTATCTCAGTAGAATCAACCATCACCCCATCACCAGTGATCTCCTCTGGAAAGCATAGAGACAACATGCTAGCTCGATCTGGAGACGTGGGAGTAATCGTCAAAGGGAAAGAAGAGTCAGGAGCCCCATCACTCAATTGTAGCTGGTGAAATAGATGCTGAAGATCGGTCTCTCTATCTGTATGAACCACACTATCAATCTCCTTTAGACGAGGTCGAGTCTCTGATCCTCTGACAAAGTAGTAAGCCAAACTCATCCTATAGGGTCGAATAGGATAATCAAATGGTGTGTGGGATAAACGGGCTCTCACCCTCTCCTTGCGCAGCCGCGCCATGTGACGGTAATCGGCCTCAGTAGGGATGAATCCAAGTCCAAATGTCGTATCATGGTCAATGGCAGCTATGAACTCGCTCGGTCCTTGCTGACATCGTCCTAACCCCATGCCAAGTAGAAAGGTCTACCCCTCATCATATCAAGGACCACTGCGCTACTGTGCTGATCAAATGACATAGCCACAAAGTCTCTACAAAAATCCTCAATCTCGAGAGTTTTTATCTCATGAAAAGTAAACCCAGTTAGAAGTAGGTCGTCCTCACTGTGATTGATCTAAAGTACTGGCACAGAAACGACAAAAATATCCCTGGTAGAGCTCACTGTGATGACCTGCCCATCATGAATAAACTTCACCTTCTGATGAAGGGAAGAAGGAATAACTCCAGCTACATGAATCCATGGTCGGCCTAGTAGTAGGTTAAAGGATGTAGGAATCCTCAAAACTTGGAACAAAGTGGAAAATGTGGCTGGACCAATATGCAAATCAATCATCAAGGTACCCATAACCTCCCTCTTGGTGCTATCATATGCCCTGACTGTCTGAGTAGAAGGACCAAAATCTGAAGGCGCGGAACCAAGGGCTATAGCAGTGGCTAAAGGGCAAACATTCAGGGCTGAGCCGTTGTCTAGTAGGACAGATGGGACTCTACGGCCTAAACATCCAACTGTGATGCATAGAGGGCGCACGTGGTCTAAACCATCAGGTGGCAAGTCATCATCTGAAAATACAATGCAAGTGGCCCTGCCAGCCGTCATCATAGGAATCAATCCCTCTAGAGTGGTGGTAGTCTCTACTCTGATCTAACTTAAGGCTCGAATCAAAGCATCTCTATGAGTACTGGATGATGCTAATAAACTCCAGATGGAAATGCAAGCCTGAGTGCTCTGTAGCTGTCTCAAAACCTCATCATCCTCTCTCCTAGTCTCCTCATGAGAGGCTGTACCCTCAAATGGTCTGACTGCTGGTGGTGGTGGCTGAGCTATCCTCCCACTACGAGTCACAATCTGTATCTCTCTCCCTGCTGAATCATCATCCTCTGGCCATAAAGTGAATGAGACAAAAGCATACTGACATCCGATAACTAAGGGTGTAGGATGAGTCAACTGGAATGGTGCCTCGTCCGGGATCAAACTGAATGGTGCAGGAGTTTGAGGGACCACTGAAACACCATCAACCTCATAACTGTCATGCAAAACAATCGGCTCGGGTAATCCATCATCCCAATTCAACATGTATATACTGTCATCCTCCATAAGGTCTATGTGATGAATATCTCCTAAAGATGGATGCACTGCGTGTGTAGAATGAGCAGGAAGAGGGTTAGTGGTCACACTTGGCTGCCCCAAGTTGACCAAACCCTGATCTATCAAATCCTGAATAGCATGTCTCAAAATAGTGCAATGGTCCGTGTCATGCCCTGGTTCCTGATGGTAGGAACAATGTAAGTCCATCCTGAAGCGAGGTGGTATGGGTTAGGGTAAAGGCCTGGATGCTAATGGAATCAGTAATCCACCCTTTGTGAGCTTCTGAAAAGCTCGACTCAAAGGCATACCCAACTGAGCAAACTGACGTGGTGGCCTCTGCACATAAGTAGTGGTCTGTGGAGCTCGGGGTCGAGTATATGGGGCAGGAGGCCTCTCTGCGATGTGTGCAGCAAAAACAAGCTGTGAGTCCGGATGCAGATAAGTAGGAGTCATAGGTCTAGAAGGAGTAGGTGGTCTGTAATGCGCATGAGGTGAAGGTGGATAGTAGTACCCAGGAGTCTGCCCAACTGTCTGATAGCGTCTAGAAGGTCTCATCCCTGCTGAATTGATAGCACCAACATCTCCTGATCTCTGTCCTCCTGAAGGCCTCTTCTCCTTAGAATCAGTAGGGGAAGACTCAGACCATAATCCTCTAGCAATGCCCTCTTCTATACCATACAAAGCCTGTACCAAAGATCCAAAATCCGTATGGGGAAATCCCATCAAGTGTCTAGCAAATCTAGGTTGCAAGCTCCTCATGATCATGCTAATCTGATCTCTCTTTGAAGGACGGTCTATAATCTGTGAAAGCTTCTCCCTCCAGCGGGAGATAAATGAAATGACTGACTCCTCCGGCCTCTGTCTCAAAGCCTCCAACTCTCTCCTCGAAACATCAATGACAGTGTTAAATGCAAACTGTCTCAAAAACTCCTGGGCTAAGTCATCCCAAGTCCTACGGCGTGATACCTCCAATGAAGCGAACCAACGCTGTGCAGCACCACTCAATGACATAGGGAAGAACATAACCATCTGGGCATCATCCAGTCCATGGGCCCTCATAACAGTACTATAGAGTCTCAAATGGATGCGAGGGCATCCTATGCCTGTGTATCTCTCAATCTCAGGCATCCTGAACTTGACCGGTAGACTAGCCACTGGTGCTCCATCAAAATCCTCTCAAGTAATAGCTCCCTCTAAAGTCCTCATCTGTCTCAACTTCTGCTCAAGTTTATCCATACGAGCATGTGGGTCCTCTGAGATCGGAGTAGGCACTATGGCAGGAGGTGGTGCAACCTCAGTCTGACTATGCAGAGTAGAAGGTATAGTCTGTGGTGCTGGCTGACTGTGCGGAGGTGGTGGTGGTATCGTGGTATCAAACTGGATATCCTCCTGAACTGGGACCTGTCGAGCCTGCTGCCCATCTATCCTCTGGCCTAGGCTAGCTATAGCCTCTTGGATCGAAGCCATGGCCGCAGCAAACTGGTCAACGGTAACTATCTGAGAATCCATATCCCCCTGATCTGATCTCTGGTGTAACTGGTCTGATGCTCTGGTCAATCTGCCTCCAACTCTAATCCACAAAGGCGAATCCAGACTGGTCATGATAAACTCTCCTACAAATATGGAAATACTGGATAAGGTGCGGTATAAAAGCGACTCTGTACGAATCAAGTGCGTAGAAGCAAAACCCAAATATACTCAATCTGATACCCTCCTCTGATTACACCAAAAAAGAGACTAAGGAAGGGATAACCAAATCCAATCGTGACCAAGGCAGCTCTGAAGGTCCACAAATGCACCCACGTGTAGGAATGAAATCTTAATTGGGTCTAGGCTAACCTACAAGGTTAAGGCGACTCTATAAGATAAAATGGGTGGGTCAAAGGATCCCTAGCAGAAGCGATCGTACCCTCCGGCGGTACACAACCCTCTGCACGCCTCCAAGGAGACGGGGTGCTTCCATGCAAGGTGGTCATCACCTCCACACATGCACTTCCTCGCGTTCCCAAGGGGTTTCTTAATGGTGAAGGCTCTCCAATCTCTCAACACTTAAGGATAATCTAAAGTGCACAATGAAGGATGTGGGTGCATCCGAAAATCCTAAGATCTAAAGTGAGATAGTGGCCAAAGACAAGCAATCATACAAACATGCAAGAGAAATGGTTGTCATGCAACAAGCAGTCATACCAAGCAGATGAATATCATATAATCAAAGTCCTATCTAGCATATGTGAGAGTGAATCATGCTGAAGTGAGCAAGCAATCAAGTGATCATTCAAGGCAATCAAACATGTTAAGATAGCAAACCAAATAAACAAGCAAATCGAATCACCCTGCCTAAAAAAATGGGTACCCTCTAATCAACCAATTAAACACCACATTTTCCTCAATTAGTGTTCAAGCTTGATCCTCAAAATCCCCAGCGAAGTCGCCAATTTGTGGACCCGAATTTTCTCTGTTTTGGATGATTCATCCAAGTTTCCTAGTGATTGTCTATAAGCATTCCATATGATCCGATTCTTTTGGGAAGATAAAAATAGATAGGACTCTGTGTTCCATCTAGCAGAAATCATTTCAGAAACGCCTTTTATAATAACTAGAAATTGATACTGAAATTGAAGCACCGTGGTGGAGTAGAGTGGGAAAATCAGAGCCAAAGACGCCTCCCTTCATTTTAATCTCAGGGTTTTCTTGTGGGAAAAGGAGGAACAAGAGTGGCAGAAAAAAAATCTACGGAGCATTTTGAAAGATCAACCAAATTAAATCCGCAAAAAGGGAACACTTTTAGATATTTGGGACATTATTATGCAAGGATATCCGTTAATACCAAGAGAGCTTTCAAGTGTTACTGGAGATCGATCACCCTTAATCCCAATTATTCCGATTCTGGGCAAACAAATGCTGAAACTCCTATGCCTACTCCGTTTGTGTTGTTCTCTTGATGTCTACTCATCTAATGTTCTGGCTCTGTTTGTGGTTCTGTCACTGATTCTTGATGTAGAGGGATCAATCTCCTGAAGCATTTGCCTCCAACAAAGATCTGGTTTGTTTTCTTTTAATCTTTTAGGGTTTTGATATCTTTGAGCATCAGAAAAGTGTACTGAGCATATGAATATTTGGGGCGTTTGGGTCAGTGCGTGCTGCCAAGTTCTTATTTGTGCTTTGCATAGTGGTGATTTTTCATGACATTGATGTTGGGTTTTTATCTCGTTTCGCCATGAATGGTCTGGTTCGAATTTGCTGATTGAAAGCCCAACAACCCTTTAGCTGAGTTTGCATGAATTTTTATATTACAATGATTGAAGGCCACGTTTTGTTCACTGCATTAAGCTTTGCAATTTCACTTCACTGAGCCCATTAGGGTTAATGATGGAGCTTTGTACACTTCTGTTGGTGTCCCTACTGTTTGTATCTGCAATGGGGCAGCTTCCATCATAGGACATTGTGGCACTGCTTGAATTCAAGAAGGGAATCAAGCATGATCTAGCTGGTTATGTGCTTAATTCATTGGAATGAGGAGTCTATAGATTTCAATGGGTGCCCTTCCCCTTGGAATGGCGTTGTTGGTAATGGTGTCAATGTTGCTCGGGTGTTTCTTGATCGCCGAGGTCTTTTTACTGATGTTGATTTGAGTGTATCTTTGAATCTCACAATACTGGTGAAACCTCATCGAGAAAAGGCCTCATCTAGAATTGTTGATAGGAGACAACATCCTATGTATTACAATCCACCCTTCATTGATAGGGATACTAAGTTCCAGTCAATTACTAGAATCTGTGATGATTCAAGATTACTTGGGAAGCAGCAATTGATGGAAGAACATGGATGGGTTCAAAACAGTATTTTGGTGAACAAGCTGAGTCCCTGTCTGCGCAGAGCACTTCAACTACCTCTCAGAGGTCCTGAATAATGGTTCCACCAGTAATGACAAGGTTTTCTTGGTCCACATTCCAAGCCCAGATTTCATTGATGCCTTCTTTGGGTGCCTAAAGGCAAAACTCTTATCAATTCCGGTTCTTCCTTTGGATCTACTGTAAAGAAGTGGGCAGAAAATTCCAGAAAGTTTCTCATTGCCTTTCGTGTTTTCTACATTTGCTCTATTGTTGTTCGAATAATTATCGAGATCACTGTCATGTGCCTAATACAAAACCGCGAGTACAGGGATGGAATTGATAACCTACTGGTTCTCTTGATTGGAGGAATTCCTATTGTTGTACTTGCTGCTTTGTCTGTTACTATGGCTATTGATTCCCATATGCTCTCCTAGCAGGGTGCAATCACTAAGAGAATGACGACCATTGAGGAGATGGCAGACATAGATGTTCTCTGTAGTGACAAGGCAAGAACACTGACCTTGAACAAGTTGACTATTGACAAAAACCTTGTGATCATGTCTGTCACAGTGGGACACCCAACAGGTTTTCCTCTGAACAGTGTGATCAGAAGACAAGAAAATTCGGAACTAGTGAGTAAAGTTGAAAGCGTGGGACCTGTAAATTATGGATCACACATGCTTGATCAGAAGGATGTTTTGTCTCCTGTTTATCTGATTGGAAATATTCTTAAGGGAAAGAATCTACGCTTGGAGATTTCAACTAGGGTGGCAAATGGACCAAGCAGACTTCTTAGATTAAGGCAAAATTCTTTCATATTCAGGACTACTTGCATTTTGTACATTCAGTAATGACTTGCTCAAAGGATGAGATGACAACGAAAGATGCGAAAGTTGCTGGTGTAAAAAGCAAGCAATTTTCTGTGGTCACTGATACTATTTTTATGGGGAGCTCAGCATTCGATACTTTATCCTCTGCTCCAAGTTTCCCTTCTGCTAAAAATGCATCATTGATGACCAGCAGTGCAGGCAGAAGAAGAGAAACCCTTGGCAGGCCCAAACTCAATAAAAGAGCATCAGAAGAAGACTAGAAAGAAAGGACATCCCCAATCACAACAACAGAAAATATGAGGGCTTATCAACATCAGCTATTGTTTTGAAGTTTGAGCTTATGTATGCTCCCATGTTGGAGAATGGGTCCGAGTTACAAGCTTCTCTGGACGCATGCTCTGCTTCAGTTCAGGAATTTCAAATTCCTCCTAAAGCTTTCCTTGGATTGCATTCATATTGCCCCATTCATTTTGATTCTTTCCATGTTGTGCTTGTTGATATAAGCTTACATATTCCTCTATCGAGAGTTGGTATTCATGCGTCTTCATCGAAAGTACCAAGCAATTTTCATGCTGTTGAAGACGTTGCTGGAGAGAATCTTGACGGATCAATTCAAGTCTTTAAAGCATCAATTGCTGCCTGTGACAGACTTCTTGAAGAGCCTCAGAAACTTAGCAAAACGATTAATCAGACAATTGATTCAAGTGATTTCATTTCCAAACTGAATGATACAAGGATGGTTATGTTCCATATCATTTTGCCAGAATCAAATTGTGCCAGGGAGCTTCATGGAAATATTTTCTGCAAATTTGAAGAGCGAGTAGAGAAATGCATACTTATAGCAGGATTTGCTAATAAATTGCAGCAAGTTATCAATGGGGATATGCCTACTATTTGTATAGACATGGAACATTCAAGATACTATTCAGAAAAGAATTGGGCTTCCATTTTTAGAACAAGTTTACTTTCCTGTAAGGGCTCGGTGTGGAAAATGACTGATGATATTTTACTAGATGTAATTAAATCCATTGTTTCATTTAACTCGGAAGTAACGGGTGTATCTGGATCCCTCTCACAAATCCGAGGGTCTATTGATATGACACTGGAACAGCTTGTTGAGGTTGAAATCGAGAGAGCTTCTTTAGTAGACCTGGAGCAGAATTATTTTCTTAAGATTGGCGTCATTATTGAGCAATAATTGGCTCTTGAAGAGGCTGCTTTGAAGGGTAGGGATCATCTTCATTAGAAAGAGGTAGAAGAGTTAGCTTCCCAAGAAGAAGCTTGTAAGGCACAGCTGGACCAACTCCATCAAACATGGAATCAGAATGACAGCTTGAAAGAGCCATGGGATGGGCCTGTGGTGGCCCAAATTCCAGTGCAACTGGAAATACCTTGACTAAGAGTTCTGGAATTCCTACTGAATTCAATGATCACCTTATGAGGCGAAGACAATTATTATGGGAAGTTCGAGAAAAGGCATCCGATATGATCAAAATTTGTGTATTAAAGTTTGAAGCATCAAGAGATGGCATCTTTCGGATTCCTAGCGGTGATGGCAGTACATGGCAGCAAGTTTACTCCAATGCACTAACAAGACTAGATGTCACTTATCATTCATTTATACGTACTAAGCAAGAATGAAAACCTACACAAAGCAGTGTGGAAGCTGCTTCGAATGGCTTGTATACTGCAAACAATGAACTCTGCATTGCTCCTGTTAAAGCAAAGTCGGCATCAGTTGATTTACAAAGCACTGTTCTTGCGGCAAGGGATTATGCCTATGAAGCCAGTGTTGCTCTCTCTACTTTTAGTTGTGTTATGAGGGGCCATACTGCTTTGACTTCTGAATGTGGTTCCATGTTTGAAGAGGTTCTGGTAATTACTGAAGGTCTCTATGATGTTCATAGTTTAGGAAAGGATGCTGCTGCAGTACACCATTCTCTCATGGAAGATCTTTCAAAGGCAAATATGGTCCTTCCACTTGAATCAATGTTGACTAAGGATGCAACAGTTAAGACTGATGCTATGACTTGAGAAAGAGAGACCAAGTTGGAAATATTCCCCATTCATGGTCAAGCCATTTACCAGTCCTGTTGTTTAAGGATTAGAGAAGCTTGTCCGACTTTGAAACCCTTGGTACCATTACTTACATTCTCCATGAAGGAACTCTATTCAATGTTAACCAGGCTGGCACGAATTGCAAATCTACATGTTGGGAATCTTCATAAAGCGTTTGAAGGACTAGAAGCAAGACAAACAACCACCACTGGTAGTAAGATCCTTGAACATGAATCCTTGGAGCCACAACTTAAGATATCTTGTAGTGCTACCGATGTCGAGAAAGTGATCTTTAGTAGATCCTCGCTATCGTCAAGACAGTTTTAATGGCCACATCAACAATACTAAACAGAAATGAGAGTCTACTTCAAACATAGGAGTATTCTGATTCAGAAATTGAAGTCTTTGCTACAACTACATCTTTGGATAATAGAAGTGGGTCATATAAATAATAATCAGTGAAACTTCTTCATGCGAGCTACATATGATCAGTTAGTACTAGTAAAGAGATAAAAGATGAAGTTCATGATGAGTTAGAAAACACAGTCCCGAACTACAGAAAAATTCAGAAGTGAACCGTGAGAGAACTGATGAATCAGATGAACTTTTGAGTGAAGACTTGAAGCTCAAAAATGAATGACAGTACGGGATATCCAATCCTTCTTTGAGACTACTAGTACTCTGCAAAGGTCTCCTCATGTGTCCACCAACAGTGCAAACTTGATCATAACCCCCGACCTCACTTCAACATGGTCACTTTGCCTCACATCGTACTCCTCCTATTGTTTCTTCTTCTTTTTTATGATCTTATACGTCTTAAAGCCAGATTTCAAAACCCTTTTCTATCAAAAATGAATTTGGTTTTCTCTAAGGTTCCTTAGAAGCTTTTAGGTACAAAATCCAGATTTTAACATGCAATTTGCTGCCACTTTATTTCGGGTATGCACTTTCACTGTTTTCTTTGATTTTTAACTATTTTCGTGATTTTCTCGATTTTCAATAAGCATGAATAAACTTCATAATTCCAAATCATGGAATTTATGGAATCAACTCATGTGAAATTAATTAAGGCTTTGGTGGGGGCCTGACATTCATGATATCCTCTTCCATATTTGTTTGCTTGATATTTGATTGATTTTTTTTTTCTCTTGATGATATACATGAATTTGTTTCGCACTTATTATTAAGCAAACTTGTTTCCTATAAAGGCGCTTTAGCTTGCTATCCAGGTACGCTCCTTCTCATTTTTTTTTTTTTAGAATTCTATGGACACGTATGCTATTGGTGACTATATTCATGCATGATGTGATTCTTGGGTGTTTAAATATATACTAGATTTTGCCCAGATAAGACACATATTGTGTGATAGATTTCTACACTAACTCTTATGTTTCATGATAGCTCTTAAGAAGTCGTTCAGGTACGCACTTCGACTCCCTCTTATGGTTTGTTTTCTTGTTAGGCATGCAATATTAGAGATCACCTAGCCTACTTAGGTATCCATAATTAACTGATTAATGGCCACACTTCCCCTAACTTTGTCAGTAGAGACCTTTGTAGGGCTTAGAGGGGTGCTACCTCCTAGAGGTACCTTCCCAATAAGTAACCTGATCCCCGGACCTAGACTCGGGTTTCTCAAAGACATGTTTTTTCCAAAACTATGGAGTCACTTTTTAGGGTTTTTCTTTCTTGTTTTATTTTCCCTTTAAAATAAAAATAAAATAGGTGGCGACTCTGACTTTTCTAAAATTAATTTTTCACAAATAAAAGGCGAGTCTCGCCGATCGAGTGGGGACGCACGTGAAAAATGTGGGTCCACAAATGATGATATACATGAATTTGTTTCGCACTTATTATTAAGCAAACTTGTTTCCTATAAAGGCGCTTTAGCTTGCTATCCAGGTACGCTCCTTCTCATTTTTTTTTTTTCAGAATTCTATTGACACGTATGCTATTGGTGACTATATTCATGCATGATGTGATTCTTGGGTGTTTAAATATATACTAGATTTTGCCCAGATAAGACACATATTGTGTGATAGATTTCTACACTAACTCTTATGTTTCATGATAGTGCTTGAGAAGTCGTTCGGGTATGCACTTCGACTCCCTTTTATGGTTTGTTTTCTTGTTAGGCATGCAATATTAGAGATCACCTAGCCTACTTAGGTATCCATAATTAACTGATTAATGGCCACACTTCCCCTAACTTTGTCAGTAGAGACCTTTGTAGGGCTTAGAGGGGTGCTACCTCCTAGAGGTACCTTCCCAATAAGTAACCTGATCCCCGGACCTAGACTCGGGTTTCTCAAAGACATGCTTTTTCCAAAACTATGGAGTCACTTTTTAGGGTTTTTCTTTCTTATTTTATTTTCCCTTTAAAATAAAAATAAAATAGGTGGCGACTCCGACTTTTCTAAAATTAATTTTTCACAAATAAAAGGTGAGTCTCGCCGATCGAGTGGGGACGCACGTGAAAAATACGGGTCCACAAATTGGCGACTCCACTGGGGACTCATCTCAACCAAATGAAAGGGGAATATGCCCCAGTATGGATATCTAATGCACAACCAAAGGATGAATCCAATATCCTCAATGAACTGTCTCCAAACCCAAAAATCCATCAAACATCAATATGTGTAGACCCTCAATTTTGTCCCTTTAACACATGTCTTTAAGTTCGTTTTCAATGCTCCACAGTAGTTCCTTGGTGGCCCAGTACTACTCACCACTTACCTTTTTCTGAGTCACCTTGGAGACTTTGGTTGAGGGATTATCTGACCCCTTATTGTGACCCTTAGCAGCCCTATTTTAGACTTAGGCTTTTCGTTCATTTTTAGGATAGCTTTTAGGGTAGCTCATTTAGGCACCCTAGGCCCATTTAGTCACTCTAGGCCTATTTAGGCACCCTAGGTCCACTTAGGCATCCTAGGTCCACTTTAGGACACTTAGTTCATTAGGCACCCACTTAGGCTCGTTTAAACACTTCATCAGACTTAACTTTTTTTTATATATAACTCTTATTATTATTATTATTATTATTATTAATTTTTTTTATTCACTTATCTAATAGGAAATTGCTTGAATTGTTTAGACTTCAAAATGTGCATACAACCCCCTTATTGAATGATGGAATTGTAAAACCTGATATCTCATTTTCTCTTTCATTTTCTTTTAATCATATTTCATTTTATTACCAATTTCATGACTTTCATTAGTTTCTTCTCTTTTCCTTTAATTTTTAATTTTATCTTATTTTGTTTTGCATGAGGAGCACCATCTTGGGGAATTCGAGGGGGAAACACGGGCTGCCACTTGGAGATGTGAGGGTTACGTAGCATAGTGGGATTAAATTAGAAGAGTTCCACGCACAATTCGGAAAAGATATATGCAGTGCACATGATTGGAGGATTTACACGCGGGCTGCCATGTTGATAAGGATGGACACACAACTGGAGTGATTTGAGGAGGATTGGGACACTTACCAAACTGGACACGGGGCGGTAGAATCTCCAAGTGAGTCACCATGTACGCACTTTCGATAGATCCATGCGCATTAAAAAAAAGGGAAACAAAATATTCCAGAGGAGGTGAGGCGACCATATAAGAAAGGAACGGGCAGTGGAGACAAGAGCGAGGACCATCTTGGGGAGTAGAAGAGGATCGCAGGGTGCATTATCCCGAGGCATTGACACTTTGGAGAAGAATCACCACCAGCAGAGAGGATCAAGGCGCTTTCATACGACAACTTCAAGATTCTGTCAAGCATAAAGGCGACACCACACTGCTCACCATCCGGGAACGTTGATTAATCACCTCTAGTGAACCTTGGCAGAACCACATATTTGTCGCCGACGCAGCCTTCAAATTCGGTCAGCCATGATCTCGACGCTCTCAAGAAGTATAATGGCCAATACTTGCGCTTTCCTTTCGACTCCCGCGTAGGAAAGATCACCTGGTCTTACAACTCCGGCATTTGGTCCAAGAAGGAGCGGATACATCCCAAGATCGACAGCGACGACATCGTCAGCGCCTTCGAAGTCAATCACGGAGGTTAACTGCTGAATTGCCGATTTGTCTAGCAGATTCGTTGAATAGTTTGAGGCTTGAGGCGCAAAAGATGGCTGCAGTCGAAATTTTGCAGCAATCTAATTGGGAAGTGCCAAATTGGGTGATAGTTCCTGGTGGAAATCTTGGCTGCAAATGCCAATCCCCTTTGGCTCCATTGCAAGTCAGGTTTGGGAAAGTTTAAACCAGTGAAGGCTGACATTACTTTTGCCTCTGCCATTCAGATTGGAGATCTTGTTTCTATAGTGGGCTGTAAAGGAAATTGTTTAGAAAGAGAAGTCAACGTGCTGAGAATTGGATGACTTACCAAACAAGAGAGATCCACACAGAGAGATATTTTTTGCTGGGGGAGAGAGAACACGTAAAGGAGGGAGAATTTTCTGGACAAAGGGAAGTAACAGAGGCTTTCAAATTTGAATAGAGCAACCACTTTAACGCATCAAAGACGGATTTTTCTCCCATAACACAGGTTAGTTTTTGAAAGAGTTCTCATTCTTTTATTAGATGTCTTTTTCTATGGGTTCGTAATTCATAAGTCCATGCTAATTTGTTTTAATCCATATGATAGTTTAAACGTATTTGTGATTTTAATTTAATTGTTTTTTGTCTTAATTTACTCCTTAGTTTAGTTTCGTTGTTGATTTTGATCTATTAGCTTAATTAATTAATTTTCTTAGATAGGGTTGAGGTCTCGATTTGGTTTATTAATTTATTATATTCATAATTTTAATTCAATTGTTTCATTAAACCTTTAGAAAGATTGCATCTTGTTTCTAATTTCGATTATTTCAGTTTCGAGTCACTAAATTATTAATTTGTTTTATTTTAAAAATGCATTCTTTTTAATTTCAATTCGATAGCTTAATCAATTTTATTTGACGAAGTGGATTTTTTTTTTTTAGTCCTAATATAATTTAGTATTAATCTATTTGTTAGTTTAGCTTGAATGAGTTTGTGTGTTTTAATTTTGATTCATTATATTAGAAAAAAAAAGAAGAATAATTTGATCCCTATTTAATTTTGATTGGTTGCTTCAGGTTAAAAATGTTTGAATTTTCATTTATTCATTTATTCATGTGTTTGCTACTCTCTTAATTACTTGTTATTCATCTATTTATTTATTGATAAAATTGATCCCATATTTTGAAAGTTCATTTTTTTAGTATTCTTTGATGTAATGTGGTTCATTTTAATTAATTTATGTGTTTTTATAGTTTTATTTATTTAGTGATAAAATGGATTCTTTATTTAAAACTTTGTGTTTTTAGTGTACTTTGATTTAATTTAATTTATCTATTCAGTTTAGACACTTTTATAATTTTAGTTCATTAGTAAAATTAATCCTATGTTTGAAAGTTCACGTTTTTAGCTTAATTTAGTCAAACTTGTTTTAATTAGTTTAGATACTTCTATAATTTTAGTTCTTTACCTGAATTGATCCATTTTTTAGTTTTTGTTTCAAAATCATTAATGTTAGATCCTGATCATCCTTATCTAAATTTATATGCTTTTAAAATCCTAGCGGTTAGTTCATGAATCGATACCTTGTTAGTTTGTCTAATCTAGAATGCTTTGCTTGTTGCTCTAGTGATCCTTCACTTAATTCGATTTCTTTTTCTGAGGCTTTTGGAAACTCATGAAGATTAGCCTCTAATCTCACCACTTCAATTTTCTCGGTTGTCAAAAATTCTACTTTGTGATTTTGTTCTGTTTTGTTACGCTTGGTATTTGATTCACACATTTTATTGTTTTCAAATTAATTTCTTTCATTTTTAAAACATAACACTGTTTTCAAAAGGTCCCTTTAAAAATCCATTTCAAAAATTCATTTAGAGTTCTTAGAATCAAAATCTCATTTTTTAAAATAATGTGCAACCATGTTTTGATCGGTTCACATATTTCAAATAAAATTACAGTTTTGAATAAAACACGAATCAAAGCTTGTGGTCCCAAATAAATGGGATAATTCTTAGCTAAATTCGTGTATATCAATTGGGGAATTGGTGAAACCCCTACATAAGAAAATCTTTTCAAAAATTATTTTTGTTGCCACTTTTGTCATTTGTGGAAATTATGTTTATCTTTTTTTAGGAATTGTATACAAGATGAGTGTGATAATTAGTGTTTTCATATACTTTGATAATTTCTGCTATGCTAATTAGATAACGAGCATGCTAGGATTTCTATATTTTATTATTTGTTACCTAACCCCTTACAACTTGAGGAAGCACGTTACAAATTATCTATGCTATCCAGGTATGTCCTCTATCACCTACTTTCTGAATTATGTGAATATGCTTATCATTGTGAAATGATGCTTATGTCTAATAATGCTTAAGTGTTCTGATATACATGTTTCATTGTTTGATTATTTCTAATAAAATACATGCTGGATGATATATTGTTTAAATTAACTATCGATGTTTTATGATAGCGCTTGAGAAGCGGTCCGGGTACGCATCCTAACCTTCCTTTGTTATGATTTGATCTTGTTTAGCATGCTATATATATTTGAAATCACCCTAGCTCACTTAAGTATCCATGATTAACCATTTAATTGCCACGTTTCCCTCAACTTAGTCAGTAGAGACCTTTAGAGGGCTTAGAGGGGTGCTACCTTTTAAAGGTACCTTCCCAATAGGTAACCCGATCCTCGGACTTAGACTCGGGTTTTTTTCAAAGACACGCTTTTTCCAAAAATTATGGAGTCACATTTTAGGGTTTTTCTTTCTTGTTTTATTTTCCCTTTAAAATAAAATAAAATAAGTGGCGACTCCAACTTTTTCCAAAAATTAATTTTTCACAAATAAAATGCGAGTCTTGCCGATCGAGTGGGGGCGCACGTGAAAAATGCAGGTCCACAATATGCCAAGAAAGAGAGAGACCAAATGCTTCCAAAAGTATCTTCCATAAAAGAGAACATACTAACGACCATACTTCAACCAATCTACCAAAAACCTGTCCAAGTGAAGACTGTCAAAGATAACGTCTAATTTCGTGGCCTCAGGGTGGTCTTAAGACACGAGACGTAACGTAGGCCAAGGTGATAGGGTGAAAGAAATGAAGGGAAACTAGGCTCAAATACCCAATGATCAAACCCGTACCCTCGTGTACAAGATGTAATGCATAGAAAAATCTCACGAGTCATGGACTTAGAAGTAACCAAAGGGAATGTCGATAGCGAAATGAGAGAAAGGATGAATGGTCAAACCATCAATGAAATATGTGAATGATGTGAAGAAGGTATCAAATCAGTAATGGGTATCAATATGTAGGGAATGAATAAAAGGTGGAACAAAGATCTGGAAAGAGGTAATGGGATACAAAAGAAAGCAATGAGAAAGTGGAATGAGTGATGGTCAGTACAATAAAGGAAAGTCATATCACCAATGACGGAATGGTGGGTAAGGCAATGATCCGGAGACCCTAGTAAAAAGATTACTCATCTCTCATACCTAGTATATATCAAACATGATCCAAGAAACATAGGATCTCATAGAACTCTCATATGAACCCTCGACACTCCAAATGCATAACAAGAGTGGCTCAAGGAGTGAAAAACTCATAAAAACTCACAAAAACCAACAATGACAAATATACCCAATAAATGAACCTCAAAAGGTGGCATAAATGCCCAATGGAACGAGATACCATACATGATCATATTATTGCGCTTTTCTTTTCTTTTTTATTTTTTTTGTTTTTTTTGTTTTTGTTTTTGTTTTTTTTTTTTGTTTTTTTGTTTTTTTGTTTTTTTTTTTGCGCATGCTCTGATCATCAATAAATCAAACTCCAATGGGAAAAATATAAGGAATGAACAAACTCTCTCTGACCACTGATGAATACATGAACCCCAACCCATGAGACAACCTCTCAAACTAAGATCTCCGAATCAATGTCAAATGATGGAATGAATAGAGTGATATGACTACCCTCTTTGCACTAAGACGTGAAGAATCATCAACCCAAGGAAGAGAATAGATAAGATGAAGCAAATAATGATAGAGACAAGAAAGAGAATGAATATATGATGATAATAAAATAGAACAAATAGGGTGATAAGAGGATGGTAACAAAATGACAAGATAGACCTATAAGTCTAAAGCTCATGAGACTTTCCTAGCAAAGCATGCATATACATCAAAGGGCCCCAACTCGGGTATAGAAATGGTAATCAAAGCTATAAGAAAGAAATAAGGCTATAACATACCACGCGAAGCTCAATGGGCTAGCAACGGCCTAATATATAGAGGTGATAAAGTATGAGGCTAACCGAAATGATGGCCACCCATCCTGCGACCACGGTCTTAAACATAATACTTCTTTAGCTGATCCACGTTGGTAGGCTCTGAAAATTGGTTTCCATCTAAGTCTGTCAACCATGCAGCCCCTTTTGGAGTCAACTCTTGGATAACATAAGGCCCACTCCAACTAGGTCTAAACTTTCCTCTAGGGTCTCCAATCAAACCTCTGAGAATCCTTAAAACTAAGTCCCCTTTTTGCAATGGTCTAGGCTTAACCCGTTTCTTGAAGGCACGAGCCATCTTTCTCTGATAGGCCTGAACATGATCTGCCGCTCTCAATCTCCTCTCATCTAAAAGGTTAAGCTGATCAAATCGAGCCTGAGCCCACTCTGTCTCAGAAATCTGCTGCTCAAGGGCTACTCTCAATGAGCCCATCTCTGTCTCGACTGGCAAAACAACCTCCATACCATACACTAGAGAGTAAGGTGTAGCTCCTGTAGAAGTACGAAAAGATGTACGATATGCCCACAACACAAAAGGAAACTTCTTTGACCAATCTCGAGAAGTCTCAACCATTTTCCTCAAAATCCTCTTAATATTCTTGTTTGCAGCCTCTACTGCCTCGTTGGTCTGTGGCCTATATGCTGAAGATCTATGATGTCGGATGGCATAGTTCTGCAACAAAGTATCTACCTCAGCTCGAAAGTGCACCCCTTTGTCGGAAATCAACTCATGAGGAACCCCATAGTGGCAAATGATGTGTGATCTGATAAAACTGGCAACCCTCTGCACGATGTCAACCTTGCATATGATGCGGCTTCCACCCACTTGGTGAAATAATCTATGGCAACTAGGATGAACTCATGACCATTGGAAGATTTTGGTGAAACCTTCCCAATAATATCAATACCCCATACTAAAAATGGCCATGGCGAGGTCAAAGCGTGTAACTCTGATGGTGGTGCATGAATGAGATCACCATGAATCTGACACTCTGGGCATTTCTGGACAAACTGACAACAATCTGTCTCCACAGTCAACCAGAAATAACCCGTCCTCATAATCTTACGGGCTAGCATGTGTCCTCCCATATGCGGACCATAAACTCCTGAATGAACTTCTCTCATCACTCGATTTGCAGAGGCTCGATCTAAACATAATAGAAGCATACCATCAGCTGATCGTCTGTATAAGGTATCCCCATAAATCACAAATCTAGTGGCCAAATTCCTCAGTGCTCTCCTATCCTTGGAAGTGGCTACCTCAGGGTATGTGCCAGATCTAAGAAACTGATAAATATCATGATACCAAGGTAGATCATCTTGGACCTCTGTTTCTCCAATCAAACAACAGTAGGCGGGTGCAGACCTCAACTCAATTAGCAGCGGACGAATAACTACATCAGTCAGAATGTCCACAGAAGAAGCTAGGGTAGCTAAGGTGTCGGCAAACCAGTTCTACGCTCTAGGTAGATGAACATATCTCAAGTCATCAAATCTCGTAACTAGCAACTCCAATAGGCGTGATATGGCCTAAGCTTCACATCCCTAGTCTTCCAATCCCCCTGAATCTGTCTAAGTACCAGATTGGAGTCACCAAATACCTCCATCTGTCTAATGTCAAGCTCCAATGCAGTCTCTAAACCAAGGATGCAAGCCTCATACTCAACTATGTTATTCGTGGCAGGATGTCGATTAGAAAATGCCAAACGAACGGACCTCGGAATATGATCACCCTGAGGGGATACCAATAGAACACCTATCCCATACCCCGACTGATTGGCTGCACCATCAAAGTACATGCACCATCCTGATAAGCTGGTCATAGCAACAAACTCCTCATCTGGAAAATCATCATCAACTGGTCTATCCTCAAATGTCGGTAGTGAGGCTAAGTGATCGGCGACAATACTTCCCTTAATAGACTTATGAGAAACATATTGGATATCAAACTCTGTCAAAAGTACGAGCCATCTCATCAGTCTACCAGTCAATGTAGGTCTATCAAATAAGTATCTCAATGGATCTAGGCGGGATATCAAATGCACTGAGTACTCTGTCATGTAATGCCTCAATCTCCTGGTAACCCAAACTAGTGCTAAGCATAGGCGCTCAATCATAACATATTTCACTTCGTATTCCAGCATCCTCTTACTCAAATAGTAGATAGCCCGTTCCTTCCCTGAGTTATCAATCTGAGCTAACATACATCCCAAAGCCATGTTTGAAACTGACAAATATAGAAGAAGTGGACGTCGTGGCGTAGGAGGCACTAAAACAGGAGAAGAAAGCAAATACCCCTTGATCTTCTCAAATGCAAGCTGACAATCATCATTCCAAACTGTTGGCTGGTTCTTCCTTAAAAGACAAAAAATGAGCTCACATATGTCTGTCAATCTGGCTATGAAACGACTAATGTACTGTAATCTGCCCAGAAAACCTCTAATTTCTTTCTCAGTCTTTGGTGCTGGCATGTCAAGTATGGCTTTGATTTTATCTGGGTCGACCTCTATGCCTCGCTCACTGATCATATGTCCTAATAACTTCCCAGAAGTCACTCCAAAGGTGCACTTCTTAGGATTCAACCTCAATCTAAACTTCCGAATCCTCTCAAAGAATCTCTCTAGAGCCTCTAGGTGATCTGCTCTGCCTTGGGATTTCACAATCATATCATCCACATAAACTTCAACGTCCCTGTGCATCATGTCATGAAACAGAGTAGTAGCGGCCCTCTGATAAGTGGCTCCTGCGTTCTTCAACCCAAATGGCATAACCTTGTAACAGTAGGTACCCCACTTAGTAATAAAGGTTGTCTTCTCCATGTCCTCTGGAGCCATCAAAATCTGATTATACCCTGAAAACCCATCCATGAAAGACAACATCGAATGGCCTGTAGTGCTATCAACTAACAAATCAATATGTGGGAGAGGGAAGTCGTCTTTAGGGCTGGCTTTATTAAGATCTCTGAAGTCCACACAAACTCTAACTTTGCCATCCTTTTTGGGTACTGGGATGACATTAGCCAACCACTCTGGATACTCAACCACTGATATGAATCCAACACTAAGTTGCTTCTGAATCTCCTATTTCACTTGTAGACTCCAACGTGGATGTAATCGTCTCAATTTTTGCTTAACTGGTCTGGCATGTGGTAAGATAGGTAAGTGGTGCTGAACTATAGAGGGATTAAGACCAGGCATGTCTTCATAAGACCATGCAAAGACATCCAAGTATGACCTGAGTAAATGAATAAGTCTATCTCTCTCATCTGTAGATAGGGGTGAACCAATCTTCAACTCTCTAGGCTGATCCTCTGTGCCAAAATCAACAGTCTCAACATCCCCTGTAGCAGGTGAAACTCTCTCATTCACGGGATCAGAGTCATGATCAGAAGAGTCCCTATCCGAATCGGGCCATGCAACTTCATCATTTATATCAAATATCTGTGAAGTAGGTGTGTGGGGTGTAGATATAGAGGTACTATCACAAGAGGCAGGCGAATACTAAAAAAATACTCAAATCCATAAATGAAGCAATAGAAACATCGTCAGAGCGGGAGACAAATCCCGATAAAACATCAAAAGAAAGAGGTGGGTCCACAAGGTCGGACGCTCCCTCAACTGGGCTAACAATGCCCTCAAACAAGCTACTATCGTCCTCTGGAAGCTCTAGAACAGGAAAAGTCTGAGTCCCCTCAAAAACCTCAATGGTAGACACCCCAAACATATCAAATGCTGAAACAGGCTGAAGCTGAACAATGATGGTAATCTAGCTCATGGTCATTATGTCCATCTCATCTCGGTACTCATCATGGGAAACAACTCCATCAATCATCTCAGTAGAATCAACCATCACCCCATCACCAGTGATCTCCTCTGGAAAGCATAGAGACAACATGCTAGCTCGATCTGGAGACGTGGGAGTAATGGTCAAAGGGAAAGAAGAGTCGGGAGCCCCATCACTCAACTGTAGCTGGTGAAATAGATGCTGAAGATTGGTCTCTCTATCTGTATGAACCACACTATCAATCTCCTCTAGACGAGGTCGAGTCTCTGATCCTCTAACAAAGTAGTCAGTAAAACTCATCCTATAGGGTCGAATAGGATAATCAAATGGTGTGTGGGATAAACGGGCTCTCACCCTCTCCTTGCACAGTCGCGCCATGTGACGGTAATCGGCCTCAGTAGGGATGAATCCAAGTCCAAATTTCGTATCATGGTCAATGGCAGCTATAAACTCGCTCGGTCCTTGCTGACGTCGTCCTAACCCCATGCCAGGTAGAAAGGTCATACCCTTCATCATATCAAGGACCACTGCGCTACTGTGCTGATCAAATGACATAGCCACAAAGTCTCTACAAAAATCCTCAATCTCGAGAGTTTGTATCTCATCAAAAGTAAACCCGGTTAGAAGTAGGTCGTCCTCATTGTGACTGATATGAAGTATTGGCTCAGAAGCGGCAAATATATCCCTGGTAGAGCGCACTGTGATGACCTGCCCATCATGAATAAACTTCACCTTCTGATGAAGGGAAAAAGGAATAGCTCCAACTACATGAATCCATGGTCGGCCTAGTAGCAGGTTAAAGGATGTAGGAATCCTCAAAACCTGGAACAAAGTGGAAAATGTGGCTGGACCAATATGCAAATCAATCATCAAGGTACCCATAACCTCCCTCTTGGTGCTATCATACGCCCTGACTGTCTGAGTAGAAGGACCAAAATCTGAAGGCGCGAAACCAAGGGCTATAGCAGTGGCTAAAGGGCAAACATTCAGGGCTGAGCCGTTGTCCAGTAGGACAGACGGGACTCTACGGCCTGAACATCCAACTGTGATGTATAGAGGGCGCACGTGGTCTAAACCATCAGGTGGCAAGTCATCATCTGAAAATACAATGCAAGTGGCCCTGCCAGCCGTCATCATATGAATCAATCCCTCTGGAGTGGTGGTAGTCTCTACTCTGATCTGACTCAAGGCTCGAATCAAAGCATCTCTATGAGTACTGGATGATGCTAATAAACTCCAGATGGAAATGCGAGCTTGAGTGCTCTGTAGCTGTCTCAAAACCTCATCATCCTCTCTCCTAGTCTCCTCATGAGAGGCTGTACCCTCAAATGGTCTGACTGCTGGTGGTGGTGGTTGAGCTATCCTCCCACTACGAGTCACAATCTGTATCTCTCTCCCTGCTAAATCATCATCCTCTGGCCATAAAGTGAATGGGACAAAAGCATTCTGACATCCGATGACTAAGGGTGTAGGATGAGTCAACTGGAATGGTGCCTCGTTCGGGATCAAATTGAATGGTGCAGGAGTTTGAGGGACCACTGAAACCCCATCAACCTCATAACTGTCATGTAAAACAATCGGCTCGGATAATCCATCATCCCAACTCAACATGTGTATACTGTCATCCTCTATAAGGTCCATGTGATGAATATCTCCTGAAGATCGATGCACTGCGTGTGTAGAATGAGCAGAAAGAGGGTAGTGGTCACACTTCGCTGCCCCAAGTTGACCAAACCCTGATCTATCAAATCCTGAATAGCATGTCTCAAAGCAGTGCAATGGTCCGTGTCATGCCCTGGTCCCTGATGGTAGGAACAATGTAAGTCCATCCTGAAGCGAGGTGGTATGGGTTGGGGTAAAGGCCTGGATGCTAATGGAATCAGTAATCCACCCTCTGTGAGCTTCTCAAAAGCTCGACTCAAAGGCATACCCAATTGAGCAAACTGATGTGGTGGCCTCTACACATAAGTAGTGGTCTGTGGAGCTCGGGGTCGAGTATATGGGGCAGGAGGCCTCTCTGCGACGTGTGCAGCAAAAACAGGCTATGAGTCCGGATGCAGAGAAGTAGGAGTCATAGGTCTGGAAGGAGTAGGTGGTTTGTAATGCGCATGAGGTGAATGTGGATAGTAGTACCCAGGAATCTGCCCAACTGTCTGATAGCGTCTAGAAGGTCTCATCTCTGCTGAACGGATAGCACCAACATCTCCTGATCTCTGTCCTCCTGAAGGCCTCTTCCCCTTAGAATCAGTAGGGGAAGACTCAGACCATAATCCTCTAGCAATGCCCTCCTCTATACCATACAAAGCCTATACCAAAGATCCAAAATCCGTATGGGGAAATCCCATCAAGTGTCTAGCAAATCTAGGCTACAAGCTCTTCATGATCATGCTAATCTGATCTCTCTCTGAAGGACGGTCTATAATCTGTGAAATCTTCTCCCTCCAGCGGGAGATAAATGAAGTGACTGACTCCTCCGGCCTCTGTCTCAAAGCCTCCAACTCTCTCCTCGAAACATCAATGACAATGTTAAATGCAAACTGTCTCAAAAACTCCTGGGCTAAGTCATCCCAAGTCCTACGGCGTGATACCTCCAATGAAGTGAACCAACGTTGTGCAGCACCACTCAATGATATAAGGAAGAGCATAACCATATGGGCATCATCCAGTCCATGGGCCCTCATAACAGTACTATAGAGTCTCAAATGGATGCGAGGGCATCCTATGCTTGTGTATCTCTCAATCTCAGGCATCCTGAACTTGACCGGTAGACTGGCCACTGGTGCTCCATGAAAATCCTCCCAAGTAATAGCTCCCTCTGAAGTCCTCATTTGTCTCAACTTCTGCTCAAGTTTATCCATACGAGCATGTGGGTCCTCTAAGATCGGAGTAGGCACTATGGCAGGAGGTGGTGCAACCTCAGTCTGACTATGCAGAGTAAAAGGTATAGTATGTGGTGCTGGCTGACTGTGCGGAGGTGGTGGTGGTACTATGGTATCAAACTGGATATCCTCCTGAACTGGGACCTGTCGAGCCTGCTGCCCATCTATCCTCTGGCCAAGGCTAGCTATAGCCTCCTGGATCGAAGCCATGGCCGCAGCAAACTGGTCAATGGTAACTATCTGAGAATCCATATCCCCCTGATCTGATCTCTGGTGTAACTGGTCTGATTGATTTGCATATTGGTCCAGCCACATTTTCCACTTTGTTCCAGGTTTTGAGGATTCCTACATTCTTTAACCTGCTACTAGGCTGACCATGGATTCATGTAGCTGGAGCTATTCCTTTTTCCCTTCATTAGAAGGTGAAGTTTATTCATGATGGGCAAGTCATCACAGTGCGCTCTACTAGGGATATATTTGCCGCTTCTGAGCCAGTACTTCAGATCAGTCACAGTGAGGACGACCTACTTCTAACTGGGTTTACTTTTGATGAGATACAAACTCTCGAGATTGAGGATTTTTGTAGAGACTTTGTGGCTATGTCATTTGATCAGCACAGTAGCACAGTGGTCCTTGATATGATGAGGGGTATGACCTTTCTACCTGGCATGGGGTTAGGACGACGTCAGCAGGGACCGAGCGAGTTCATAGCTGCCATTGACCATGATACGACATTTGGACTTGGATTCATCCCTATTGAGGCCGATTACCGTGACATGGCGCTGCTGCGCAAGGAGAGGGTGAGAGCCCGTTTATCCCACACACCATTTGATTATCCTATTCGACCCTATAGGATGAGTTTGGCTGACTACTTTGTCAGAGGATCAGAGACTCGACCTCGTCTAGAGGAGATTGATAGTGTGGTTCATACAGATAGAGAGACCGATCTTCAGCATCTATTTCACCAGCTACAGTTGAGTGATGGGGCTCCCGACTCTTCTTTTCCTTTGACGATTACTCCCATGTCTCCAGATCGAGCTAGCATGTTGTCTCTATGCTTTCCAGAGGAGATCACTGGTGATGGGGTGATGGTTGATTCTACTGAGATGATTGATGGAGTTGTTTCCCATGATGAGTACCGAGATGTGATGGACATGATGACCATGAGCCAGATTACCAGCATTGTTCAGCTTCATCCCGTTTCAGCATTTGATATGTTTGGGGTGTCTACCATTGAGGTTTTTGAGGGGACTCAGACTTTTCCTGTTCTAGAGCTTCCAGAGGAGGATAGTAGCTTGTTTGAGGGCATTGTTAGCCCAGTTGAGGGAGCGTCCGACTTTGTGGACCCACCTCTTTCTTTTGATGTTTTATCGGTATTTGTCTCCCGCTCTAACGATGTTTCTATTGCTTCATTTATGGATTTGAGTATTTTTGAGTATTCGCCTGCCTCTTGTGATAGTACCTCTATATCTGCACCCCACTCACCCACTTCACAGATATTTGATATAAATGATGAAGTTGCATGGCCCGATTCAGATAGGGACTCTTCTGATCATGACTCTGATCCCGTGAATGAGAGAGTTTCACCTGCTACAGGGGATGTTGAGACTGTTGATTTTGGCACAGAGGATCAGCCTAGAGAGCCAAAGATTGGTTCACCCCTATATACAGATGAGAGAGATAGACTTATTCATTTACTCAGGTCATACTTGGATGTCTTTGCATGGTCTTATGAAGACATGCCTGGTCTTGATCCCTCTATAGTTCAGCACCACTTACCTATCCTACCACATGCCAAACCAGTTAAGCAGAAATTGAGACGATTACATCCACGTTGGAGTCTACAGGTGAAAGAGAAGATTCAGAAGCAACTCAGTGTTGGATTCATATCAGTGGTTGAGTATCCAGAGTGGTTGGCTAATGTCGTCCCAGTACCCAAAAAGGATGGCAAAGTTAGAGTTTGTGTGGACTTCAGAGATCTTAATAAAGCCAGCCCTAAAGACGACTTCCCTCTCCCACATATTGATTTGTTAGTTGATAGCACTGCAGGCCATTCGATGTTGTCTTTCATGGATGGGTTTTCAGGGTATAATTAGATTTTGATGGCTCCAGAGGACATGGAGAAGACAACCTTTATTACTGAGTGGGGTACCTACTGTTACAAGGTTATGCCATTTGGGTTGAAGAACGCAGGAGCCACTTATCAGAGGGTCGCTACTACTCTGTTTCATGACATGATGCACAGGGACGTTGAAGTTTATGTGGATGATATGATTGTGAAATCCCAAGGCAGAGCAGATCACCTAAAGGCTCTAGAGAGATTCTTTGAGAGGATTCGGAAGTTTAGATTGAGGTTGAATCCTAAGAAGTGCACCTTTGGAGTGACTTCTGGGAAGTTATTAGGACATATGGTCAGTGAGCGAGGCATAGAGGTCGACCTAGATAAAATCAAAGCCATACTTGACATGCCAGCACCAAAGACTGAGAAAGAGATTGGAGGTTTTCTAGGCAGATTACAGTACATTAGCCGTTTCATAGCCAGATTGACAGACATATGTGAGCCCATTTTTCGTCTTTTAAGGAAGAACCAACCAGCAGTTTGGAATGATGATTGTCAGCTTGCATTTGAGAAGATCAAGGGGTATTTGCTTTCTCCTCCTGTTTTAGTGCCTCATACGCCAGGACATCCACTTCTTCTATATTTGTCAGTTTCAGACATGGCTTTGGGATGTATGTTAGCTCAGATTGATGACTCAGCGAAGGAACGGGCTATCTACTATTTGAGTAAGAGGATGCTGGAGTACGAAGTGAAATATGTTATGATTGAGCGCCTATGCTTAGCACTAGTTTGGGCTACCAGGAGATTGAGGCATTACATGACAGAGTACTCAGTGCATTTGATATCCTGCCTAGATCCATTGAGATACTTATTTGATAGACCTGCATTGATTGGTAGACTGATGAGATGGCTCGTACTTTTGACAGAGTTTGATATCCAATATGTTTCTCAGAAGTCTATTAAGGGAAGTATTGTCGCCGATCACTTAGCCTCACTACCGACATCTGAGGATAGACCAGTTGATGATGATTTTCCAGATGAGGAGTTTGTTGCTATGACCAGCTTATCAGGATGGTGCATGTACTTTGATGGTGCAGCCAATCAGTCGGGGTATGGGATAGGTGTTCTATTGGTATCCCCTCAGGGTGATCATATTCCGAGGTCCGTTCGTTTGGCATTTTCTAATCGACATCCTGCCACGAATAACATAGTTGAGTATGAGGCTTGCATCCTTGGTTTAGAGACTGCATTGGAGCTTGACATTAGACAGATGGAGGTATTTGGTGACTCCAATCTGGTACTTAGACAGATTCAGGAGGATTGGAAGACTAGGGATGTGAAGCTTAGGCCATATCACGCCTATTTGGAGTTGCTGGTTGCGAGATTTGATGACTTGAGATATGTTCATCTACCTAGAGCGCAGAACCGGTTTGCCAACGCCTTAGCTACCCTAGCTTCTTCTGTGGACATTCCGACTGATGTAGTTATTCGTCCGCTGCTAAATGAGTTCAGGTCTGCACCCGCCTACTGTTGTTTGATTGGAGAAATAGAGGTCCAGGATGATCTACTTGGTATCATGATATTTATCAGTTTCTTAGATCTGGCACATACCCTGAGGTAGCCACTGCCAAGGATAGGAGAGCACTGAGGAATTTGGCCACTAGATTTGTGATTTGTGGGGATACCTTATATAGACGATCAGCTGATGGTATGCTTCTATTATGTTTAGATCGAGTCTCTGCAGATCGAGTGATGAGAGAGGTTCATTCAGGAGTTTGTGGTCCGCATATGGGAGGACACATGCTAGCCCGTAAGATTATGAGGACGGGCTATTTCTGGTTGACTGTGGAGACAGATTGTTGTCAGTTTGTCCAGAAATGCCCAGAGTGTCAGATTCATGGTGATCTCATTCATGCACCACCATCAGAGTTACACGCTTTGACCTCACCATGGCCATTTTCAGTATGGGGTATTGATATAATTGGGAAGGTTTCACCAAAATCTTCCAGTGGTCATGAGTTCATCTTAGTTACCATAGATTATTTCACCAAGTGGGTGGAAGCCGCATCATATGCGAGGTTGACATCTGATTACTACTCAAAAACCACATATTTTAGATACTAACTTTCATGTGTTTTACACCGTTTGAGTAGTAATTATGCCTAATTTGCCCAAGTAATACATTACTACCCTTGCAAGTGATACTAATGGTTTTTGTTGAGTTTTGGAGATATTTTAAGGTGATTTTTGAAGCATGGATTGACAAATGGAAAATGAATGGAGGAGGGTACATAATGTGGTCATGAGGAAGAGGAGATGCACTTTAACCAAGCTTTGAAGCTTAATTGAAGGTGGTGGAGATGGATTAAACATGAAGAAATGAGAAAAGTTGTAAAGAGGAGCCGGAATAGCATAATTGTCGGTTTCGCATGACCATGCGAAATTTTCGCACAGTCATGCGAAATGAGACAGAAGGGTGGTGGCTGCAGCATAAGGGGAATTTTTGAAGAAGTAATTTCGCATGACCATGCGAAATTTTCGCACAGTCATGCGAAACGCTCCAGAAGAACGAAAAGGAAGCTGTTGCATTCTCCACTTCGCACCATCATGCGAAATTGCTAGGGCTCGTGCGAAAATTCATTTCCTCCAGCTTCCTTGATGAAGAAGCATCCGGAAGACCTCTAGAATGTTGCCAAGTGTCATTTTTACCTTGGCCTATAAATAGAAACGGGATTAACTCATTGAAGAACTTTTTGATACATTTTCTAATTGTATAACTTTTCATACTTCTTCTCTCTATATAATTCTCCATTTTCCTTCAGTTTCTCTTATTTTCTCGGTAGCCAAACATGTCTTGTGAGATCAAATCTCCAAGCATGAGTGGCTAAATCACGTTTTTCTCGGAGGAGGGAGGATCTAAAGGCGAGATCTATGGTGAATTAGAGAATTGAGCCTGAATTGTAAAGGTAATTAGATCCAATTGGTTGATTAATTGAAATTTGGGGATTTTTCTCTTCAAATTGTCTTGAATGATTGCTACAATGCAAGCTAGGTAGATTCATCAAATTCTTAATGCTAGATTTGATGAAATTGAATAGTTGCATTGTGTGAATCATTGGAAGATAGTTTAAGATGAATTGGATTTATGATTCAAATTGATCTCTTGGATTAGATTACCTAATTTTAAGAGAAATTAGATCTAGATCTAAAGCTAAATCAAAAATCGGTTTAGATGAGAATTTAGGTTTTCAATCTAACTTGATGAAAATTAGATCTCAACACCTATTCACCATGGAAATTGCTCTCTAGAAAATCCTAACTCCGAGAATCTCACATCTTATAAATTTTCTTCTCTTTTACACTTCATTTTCAATTCAATTTGAATACATTGCTATCTTGAGAATTTATCATGCAATTTCAAGTAACTTTCATTTGATCACCATCATTTCTTATCATCTCGTTCAAGCCTTAATTACCGAGAATAATCCATCCTTGTGGACGATACCTAAATACCACTATACTACGGTAGTTTGTACTAAAACCACTTTTTGATCGGGTACAAATTGCTATAGAATAGTGAATTAGGTTATAAATTTTGTTTTGATCCAACAAACGACAAAATATGAGCGATCAAAAATGGCGCCGTTGCCGGGGATGGTGCCAAGGTGATTGAGGCATTTTCTTTGGTGAGGATTAACCCTTGTGATCCACATCACAAGATTGGTGAAGTTCTCTTTACCAATTCTCCACTTTCATCTTATTTTTCTTCCAGATTTCATTTTTCTTTTTCTTTTCTCTTTTGTTTGTTTTTTTTGTTGTGTTTTGGTTTTCTTTTGTTGCTGTGTAGGTGAACCCTTGTATGCTCCATTGGGAACGAAATTCTAAGGGAAGGTTGGAAAGAACTAATTCATCTACTCAAGTGCTGAATATTGGAATTGCTAAAAATACAATGGAACCTCAAGGTGAAGATCAACTAAGTCAACATGGTCCAAATGAAGAAAATTTCCATTTGTATCGATCTATGAGGGACCATATGCATCCACCGAGAATGAGTGCACCATCATGCATTGTTCCTCCTAGTGAGCAAATGATCATCCGTCCTTATTTGGTGCCACTTCTTCCTCAATTCCATGGAATGGAGAATGAGAATCCTTACACTCATATAAAGGATTTTGAAGAAGTATGTCATACTTTTCAAGAAGGGGCTGCATCAATTGATCTTATGAGGCTTAAATTGTTTCCTTTCACTCTCAAGGACAAGGCAAAAGTGTGGCTGAATTCTTTGAGACCGCGAAGTGTCCGCTCATGGCCTGAACTACAAGCTGAATTTTTGAAGAAGTTTTTTCCAGCTCATCGTACTAGTGGACTGAAGAGACAAATTTCCAATTTTGTGGCCATGGAGAATGAAAAATTTTATGCCTGTTGGGAGAGATATATGGAGGCTGTCAATGCTTGTCCTCATCATGGTTTTGACACTTGGATGTTGGTAAGCTACTTTTATGAAGGTATGTCACCGGCTATGAAACAATTGCTAGAAACCATGTGTGGAGGAGACTTTATGAGCAAGAGTCCTGATGAAGCTATGGATTTTCTAAACTATGTGGCTGAAATATCTAGATCATGGGATGAACCTCATGGAAAAGACTCCAGCAAAGTCAAGCCCCAAAACAATGCTAAAGGGGGAATGTACACTTTGAATGAGGATGTAGATGTGCAAGTAAAAATGGCAACTCTATCAAGGAGATTGGAAGAACTTGAAGCAAGAGGAGCTAATGAAATCAAAGTGGTTAATGATGTTCCAATGCAAATTGCTCAATGCTCCATATGTCAATCCGGTGAACATCTAGTGAGCGAATGCCCCACCATACCAGCTGTTAGAGAAATGTTTATGGAGCAAGCTAATGTTGTTGGATTTGTTAAACACTCCAACAATTCTCCATTTTCAAACACTTATAATCCGGGTTGGAGGAATCATCCAAATCTATCTTGGAAGAGTGGACAAGGACAATTTTCTTCTAACATGCAAACTTCTCAACCTCAAGCTTCACCGGTAGAACAAGCTATAGTGAATTTGAGTAAAGTGATGGGGGACTTCATTGGAGATCAAAAGAGTATCAATACTCAATTAAATCAAAGGATGGATCATGTGGAGACATCTTTCAATCAGAAATTTGATAGCTTGCAAACCAATCTCACACAAAAATTTGATAATATGCAGCTTGCTATTTCCAAACTCACAAGTATGCATACGGTGCAAGAAAAAGGAAAATTCCCTTCACAACCCCAACAAAATCCAAGGGGAGTTCATGAAATTGGAGAAAAAAATGAAAATTTGGCTAAGGTAGATGAAGTGAAGGCAATCATTACCTTAAGAGGTGGAAAACAAGTTGATCAACCTATGCCAAAACCAAAAGAGAATAAAGGAGGGGAACAAGAAGAAAATGTGAAAGAACAAGAAAAAGAGAAAGAGGTGAATGAAGATGATGGACCAAAGCAAGATGAGGTTGTCAATGAAGAGGTTAAGAAGAAAGATAGGCTCTTATCTCCACCTTTTCCAAAAGCTCTTCAATCAAGGAAGGTGGTAAATAATGCAACTGAGATTTTTGAAGTTCTCAAGCAAGTCAAAGTTAACATACCACTCCTAGACATGATCAAGCAAGTTCCTCCCTATGCCAAGTTCCTCAAAGATTTATGTACAATGAAGAGGGGCCTGAACATCAACAAGAAAGCTTTCTTAACTGAACAAGTTAGTGCAATCATCCAATGTAAGACTCCAATCAAATATAAAGATCCAGGGTGTCCTACCATTTCGGTGAATATTGGAGATACATATGTAGAGAAAGCTCTTCTTGACTTGGGTGCAAGTGTAAATCTTCTTCCCTATTCGGTGTACAAGCAATTGGGGCTAGGGGAACTTAAGCCTACCTCTATCACATTATCTTTGGCAGATAGGTCAATTAAAATTCCAAGAGGAATGATTGAAGACGTATTGGTTCAAGTGGATAAATTTTACTATCCGGTTGATTTTATTGTCCTTGATACGGAGCCAATAGCAAGAGAACCTAATCATGTTCCAATCATTCTTGGAAGACCTTTCTTAGCCACAGCAAATGCATTAATAAATTGCCGAAATGGGGTAATGCAGCTCACTTTTGGGAATATGACTCTTGAGCTGAATATTTTTCATCTATGCAAGAGACATCCAAATCAAGATGAGGATGAACAAGAAGAGGCTTGCTTGATTGATACTCTTATAGAAGAACGTGTGGAAGGAATAAGGGAGGAAGAGATGGAGAAGGCTTATGAAGAATTTGAAGAAATTGAGCAAGAAGAGAAAACTGAGGAAGCTAATGAAATTACCTCCATGAATCATCCTATGCAATGGAAAGTAAAAGAAAAGCCTTTATCTCTAACCAATGATGAAGAAGAAAAGAAGGAAGGATCACCTAAGCTCGATCTCAAGCCCTTGCCAAGTGATTTAAAATATGCATACCTTGAGGAAGATAAGTTTCCAGTGGTGATCTCTTCAAAATTATCATGCCAACAAGAAGCTAGCTTGTTGGAAGTTCTAAGAAAATGCAAAGAAGCTATTGGTTGGTCCATTTCTGACCTTAAGGGGATAAGTCCTTTGGTATGCACTCACCACATTTATTTGGAGGAAAATGCTAAGCCAATTCGTCAACCTCAAAGGCGATTGAATCCTCACATGCAAGAGGTTGTTCGAAATGAGGTACTTAAGCTGTTACAAGCTGGAATTATCTACTCTATTTCGGATAGCACTTGGGTGAGTCCTACTCAAGTTGTACCTAAAAAGTCAGGAGTGACTGTGGTACAAAATGAAAAGGGAGAATCTATTCCTACAAGATTGACCACGGGATGGAGAGTGTGTATTGACTATCGAAAACTGAATGCTGTCACAAGAAAGGATCATTTTCCTCTTCCATTCATGGACCAAGTATTGGAGAGGGTCTCGGGACATCCTTATTATTGTTTTCTTGATGGTTACTCTGGTTATTTTCAGATTGAGATTGCCTTGGAAGATCAAGAGAAGACAACATTCACTTGCCCTTTTGGTACCTATGCATATAGGAGAATGCCATTTGGCTTATGCAATGCTCCCGCAACTTTTCAAAGATGCATGCTAAGTATCTTTAGTGACATGGTAGAGAGAATCATGGAAGTTTTCATGGACGACCTTACCATCTATGGTGAGGATTTTGGAGATTGTCTCTCAAATTTGGAAACAATACTTCAAAGATGCATTGAGAAAAATTTAGTGCTAAATTGGGAGAAATGCCACTTTATGGTAGAAAAAGGCATTGTCTTAGGTCATGTTATCTCAAGGAAAGGATCGAAGTGGATAAAGCAAAGATAGAGATAATTGTGAATCTACCACCACCAACAAATGTTAAAGAAGTTAGACAATTCCTTGTCATGCAGGTTTTTATAGACGTTTCATCAAGGATTTCTCTAAGCTAGCAAGACCCATGTGTGCCTTACTTGCTAAGGATGCCAAATTCAAATGGGATCAAAATTGTCAACATTGCTTTGAAGAGTTGAAGAGACTATTGACCACTGCACCTATTGTGAGAAGACCAAATTGGGACTGCCTTTTGAAGTTATGTGTGATGCAAGTGATCAAGCAATGGGAGCAATTCTAGGGCAAAGAGATGAGGGGAAACCTTATGTTATCTACTATGCAAGTAAAACTCTTAATGAGGCACAAAAGAACTACACCACCACTGAAAAAGAGTTGCTTGCGGTTGTCTTTGCATTAGACAAGTTTAGAGCATATCTTGTTGGAGCTCCTATAGTGATCTTCACCGACCATTCAGCTTTGAAATATTTAGTCAACAAGAAAGACTCTAAAGCAAGACTAATTCGTTGGATTTTACTTCTTCAAGAATTCAATCTTGAAATAAAGGATAAGAAAGGTGTAGAGAATGTGGTAGCTGACCACCTATCTCGAATTTCTGTGGAACACATTCCGGAAAGCCCCCCCATCAATGAAGAATTTCCTGATGATGCTCTTTTGAAAGTAGACACCAATCCATGGTATGCTCATATTGCAAATTATCTAGTCACTAGAGAACTACCTAAGGAATGGACTATTCAAGAGAGAAGATTTTTCTTATCCAAGGTGCATGCATACTATTGGGAGGAACCATTTTTGTACAAGTATTGTGCTGATCAACTCATTAGGAAGTGTGTACCAGAAGAAGAACAACAAGGAATTCTTATGCAATGCCATGCTTATGCTTGTGGAGGCCATTTCTCCACTCAAAAGACAGCTTTGAAGGTTCTCCAATCAGGTTTTTATTGGCCCACTGTATTTAAAGATGCACATGAAGTTTGTAAGTCTTGTGACAAGTGTCAAAGGCTTGGAAAATTGACAAAGAGACACATGATGCCACTTAATCCTATATTGGTAGTGGAATTATTTGATATATGGGGGATTGATTTCATGGGACCGTTTCCACTCTCTTTTGGATACTCCTATATTCTGGTAGGAGTTGACTATGTGTCAAAATGGGTGGAAGCAATAGCTTGTAAGCATAATGATCACAAAGTGGTTGTTAAATTTCTCAAGGAAAATATATTCACAAGGTTTGGGGTGCCAAAGGCCATTATTAGTGATGGAGGTACTCACTTTTGCAACAAGATATTCAGTAACCTTCTCGCTAAATATGGAGTGAAACACAAAGTAGCCACACCTTACCATCCACAAACAAGCGGACAAGTGGAGTTAGCTAACCGTGAGATCAAGAACATCCTGATGAAAGTGGTGAATGCAAACCGCAAGGATTGGGCACTAAGACTTCAAGATGCACTTTGGGCTTACCGAACTGCCTACAAAACAATTCTTGGAATGTCACCATATAGGTTGGTTTTTGGTAAGGCATGTCATCTACCAGTGGAAATGGAGTATAAAGCATGGTGGGCCATAAAGAAATTGAATTTTGATATGCAAAGAGCTGGGTTGAAGAGATTCCTAGATTTGAATGAGTTAGAAGAAATGAGGAACGAAGCCTACATGAATTCAAAAATTTCTAAGGACAAACTCAAAAGATGGCATGATCAAATTGTCCTTAGAAAAGAGTTTCAAGAGGGACAAAAGGTGCTCCTATATGATTCAAAATTGCACATCTTTCCGGGAAAGCTCAAATCTCGATGGAATGGCCCATACTTGGTTCATAAAGCGTATTCGAATGGGGTAGTCGAAATTACTAATCCAAAGAATGGATGTATCTTCAAAGTTAATGGACATCGGCTTAAACCATATATGGAACCTATGGTGCAAGAGAAGGAGGAGCTGTACCTTCTTGACCCGTCCATAAATTGAGCATTCCAGGTTTGGTGGGCTTAGTCTTCTAAAAGACTAACTAGCCCAATGATCTTGCAAATCTTTTTCTTTGATTTTTTGTTTTGTTTTGCTTGTGTGTTTTTATTTTTATTTTTTTTAGTCATTATGAATGATCCCTTTTTAATCATATCAGTTGTGTTTTGAAGGATTTTCCGGATGGATGGAATGCATAAGGCAAAGGGAGAAGGAGTTTTAATGGCCCAACACTAGTGTGCATTTCATGCCAAAAAACAGGGGGAGTCTTCATGCCAAAAACAGGGGAGTCTTCATGCCAAAACAGGGGAGTTTCATAGCTTAGGAAATGTGCAAACGAGTCTCTGTCCCAGTTCGCATGATCATGCGGAATTTTCGCATGACTGTGCGAAACTGATAAGGGTGGTGCAAAATTTTTTAACCCTCTGGACCATTTCGCATAACTATGCGAACATTTCGCATGACCATGCGAAATCCAACTTAAGCACTGCAGCAAAATGAACCCTCTGGACCACTTCGCACACTTATGCGAAAATTTCGCATATCCGTGCCAAAATTTCTATCTATCAAAAAAAAAAAAAAAAAAAAAAAAAAAAAGACGAAATTGCCCCCAATTTAAGCCCTGTTTTATTTCGCACCATTAACTGAAAGTGGGCCTCATGCGAAAACGCTTCGTCTTCGTTAGTCATGCCAAACTGAGGAGGAATACCATCAGTCCTTTTTCCATTTCACCCACTCTCTCTCTCTCTCGCATATCTCCCTTGCCCTAAACCGCGATCAAACGTCGGGAATCTGATTACTTTCAGTTCTTGATTTTCGGAGATTTACTCGAACATTCCCGACATTTCAAGCGTTCCAGGTATTTGAATCTCACTCAACATCTCTTTGAAATTGCAAGACGAATCTGAGTTGAATAGTTTGAATCATTTTGGGAGATTGCCGCAATTTTTTTGCGAACTTCGGACAAATTGATATCTATTACTCCATTTCCCAGTTAATTCATCAAATTGTTCGTTGTAATTTTTTCTTCTTTGTTACAGATGGGAAATCAAAAACGAAAATCATTAGACATTGAGGAGGAATTTGTGGTGATGAATGACGGAAATGGCGAAGATACCGATCCCGAATCACCTCCGGGATTTTCCCTCTCTGAACCTCCCATTTCTGGACATCGAAATCAGAGGAATGCCGCAAGATCTTCAATGGATAAAGGAAAATCAAAGATGGTTGCTACTCCTGGAAAATTACCGGTGAAGAGAACACGAAGCGTCAGAGCTCGAACTCGTTCAAATTTTCCGACATCCCCTGCTACTCCTTCAGAGCAACATGCTGTAGTTCAGTCCACTGTTGCTAAAGCCCCTGCTCCTACTCCGGTTACAAAATCTGCACCTCCACCAAGCCGACCACCTCAGTTCCACTTCACGAAAGCACCGAAGAAGAAATTAGCCACTGGTGCAAGGGAGGACTGCTCAGATAGAAAATTTCATGAAGAATGTTACTATGATTTCAAGGCTTTTGCTGCATCATCTCTTACTAAATTCTCCACGGAGCTTTGTTGTCGATATTTTTTGGAGCCATTCATGGTGCCTAGACCATTCTTCTATCCTCGCATAATTCGGGAATTTTACCGCACCATGACCAGCAGAGGAGTATATCCACCTTCAGTGATTTATTTCGAAATTGATGGGAGACAAGGTATGCTGAATTCTGAAATGGTAGCAAGAGCTTTGGATATTCCTTTCACACCTCCAAATCCAGCTGAGTTTCAACCTATTACTCGAATTGAGGCTGCTGAGATGGTCCGGATTGTCTCTCAAAATCAATCCATCAACACACATGCAGTGCTGAGGAGAGAAATAGACTCAAAATTTTGGTTCTTGGATCATGTCCTACGCTCCAATGTCTATCCTTGCCAACATGCAATGCAAAGGCGAGAACAAATTCTAGAGGCATTATTCAGAATTATTAGTGGACAATGGTGGACTCCTGCTGATTTATTCATGGCTGCCCTGTTTTACTTTGAAGATAAGGTACATCTAAAGCAATTGCAAAGAGCCAAGAAATATCCATTATTCTTCCCGCGCATGTTGGGCACCATATTGGAGTACTATGGCTTCCCTACTGAACCTGATAAAGAAAAGAAGCATCATTGTAGGGAAGTCTATACTGTTTCCAGATGGCAAGGTAGTGTGACCAAAACCGAGTCCACTCTCACAAGTGCCTCATTGACCACTGATAATGAACATCATTATGTGCCTCCTCCGAATCTGATCCTTGAAGATTTTGGTGATGGAGAAGATACACCCCCAAGATCACCAGCTGCCACCACACCAGGAGCTACTTCTACTCCCCAAAATCCGGATTCAGCTGCACATATTTTAGCTAGTCTTTCCTCTACCCCAAACATAGGTCCATCAGCTTCTGATGGCTATGTCCATATATCAGCTGAAGCATTCAATCAACTCTTAGCTCGCTTGGATATGATTCAAGAAAATCAAGCAAACATCCAGCTCACTCAGAGGCAACTTGTCCAAAGAGTTGATGAACTTACCATGGCTGTCCAACAATGGAATTCTTCTTCTGAGAAGCCAGCTAGTGTTCATGATGCTCCTCCTCTGTCCGTCCCACCTACACAAGAGACAAATTCCACAACAAGGGAGTCCACAGTACCCACCACCATTTTGACACCTTCCGAGATCACCCCCTCCCATCCATCTCATGCTTGAGGATAGGGAGTGCCCTCACTTTTCTCCTTGACTCCAATTTTTTTTAGTGTTCATTTTTTTTATTTTTCCTCCTTTCCTAGCACACTTATACTTCTATATTGTTTTGTCACAGTTATAGAAGCTGGAAAACAATGCTTTGCAGGTACTTTTCCCTTCCTTGCTTTACATTTTTTTTGGTAAACATTGAGGACAATGTTTAGTTTGGTTGGGGGGAGGATAGGAAAGGAAGGACTTTTGCTAGCATGTTGATTCTTTTGGTTGCTAGAATTTTTTGCTTGTGTATAAGCTAGATTTTTTTAGTAATTTTGTTTTTGAGAAGATCATAGCACTTATGATTGATAAATAAGCATACCTAGCTTGAAAGAAGTTGATTTGGAATATCAGCTCATTTGCTTGATCTTAGAAAACTTGTTTTGTGGATTGAGTTGATTTGACTTTGAAGTTTTCATCTTCCCAAGTTTTTTTTCTAAATTGAGTCTTGACACACACTGTGCACTCTAGACCCCTGATATAAGATGAAAGACTAATCTGACCCTAAGACTTGGACCCAATTGTCTTAGCAAGTTGAATCACTTTTAAATTGAGTTGAGACACCTTAAGAAGAGGCCAATGTGCCCAATCTTCTTTCAAAAAAAAAAATAAAAAAATAAAAATAAAAAAAAATAAAATTTGATTGAATAAAAAGGTTGAGTTATGCTTTCCTTGAAACCTGAGCAAGGTCCGAAGGGGTATATGGCCCAAAGGTCTTTAAAACTTGGTGCCCTAAGCCATTATGGTTGGGAGTCACCGACCTCAATGCTCGCTACATGGGTGAATAGGTGGAGTATGAGCTCGATTGTGGGTGCTAAGGTATTGGATCCTAAATTGTGGAGTCCGGGGTGAAGTCTGAGGAGTTAGTGGCTGAATCAGTCCTATAAACTTGGTGCCCTATGCCTTATGGTTGGGAGTCATCGATGAATCCCCGCTACATGGACCGTATACTTGGAGATACCTTTAGCATTGCATCCTACAATTAGACCTTTGTAAATAAATAAAGATAGGTGCATTCTTGACCTATGAGAGAGTGGTTTTTGTTGCTTAAGATAAATTAAGCATGGTTAGGGGGATGAATAGTTTTGAATAATATATTAGGGGGCTAGTTTAATTTCACTCAAGACTTGTTTGGAAATATCATTTTGGGGAGTTGGAAATGGATATATCTTTGACGCTTTAATTTGCATGATGTCTTTTCTATTAGAGATAGTAAATGAGCTTGAGATTTTGATGACACCTATGGATGGTGAGGTGTGTTTTATTTTTGACCATTTGTGCTATGGGATTTTCAAACACATTGTCCAAATGAGTTTAAGATTTTCTTTTTGAGTAATATTCTTTTCTTTTTTTATACCATTGCTAAGGGACTAGCAATGTGTTGGTTGGGGGGAATGATTACTACTCAAAAACCACATATTTTAGATACTAACTTTCATGTGTTTTACACCGTTTGAGTAGTAATTATGCCTAATTTGCCCAAGTAATACATTACTACCCTTGCAAGTGATACTAATGGTTTTTGTTGAGTTTTGGAGATATTTTAAGGTGATTTTTGAAGCATGGATTGACAAATGGAAAATGAATGGAGGAGGGTACATAATGTGGTCATGAGGAAGAGGAGATGCACTTTAACCAAGCTTTGAAGCTTAATTGAAGGTGGTGGAGATGGATTAAACATGAAGAAATGAGAAAAGTTGTAAAGAGGAGCCGGAATAGCATAATTGTCGGTTTCGCATGACCATGCGAAATTTTCGCACAGTCATGCGAAATGAGACAGAAGGGTGGTGGCTGCAGCATAAGGGGAATTTTTGAAGAAGTAATTTCGCATGACCATGCGAAATTTTCGCACAGTCATGCGAAACGCTCCAGAAGAACGAAAAGGAAGCTGTTGCATTCTCCACTTCGCACCATCATGCGAAATTGCTAGGGCTCGTGCGAAAATTCATTTCCTCCAGCTTCCTTGATGAAGAAGCATCCGGAAGACCTCTAAAATGTTGCCAAGTGTCATTTTTACCTTGGCCTATAAATAGAAACGGGATTAACTCATTTGAGAACTTTTTGATACATTTTCTAATTGTATAACTTTTCATACTTCTTCTCTCTATATAATTCTCCATTTCCTTCAGTTTCTCTTATTTTCTCGGTAGCCAAACATGTCTTGTGAGATCAAATCTCCAAGCATGAGTGGCTAAATCACGTTTTTCTCGGAGGAGGGAGGATCTAAAGGCGAGATCTATGGTGAATTAGAGAATTGAGCCTGAATTGTAAAGGTAATTAGATCCAATTGATTGATTAATTGAAATTTGGGGATTTTTCTCTTCAAATTGTCTTGAATGATTGCTACAATGCAAGCTAGGTAGATTCATCAAATTCTTAATGCTAGATTTGATGAAATTGAATAGTTGCATTGTGTGAATCATTGGAAGATAGTTTAAGATGAATTGAATTTATGATTCAAATTGATCTCTTGGATTAGATTACCTAATTTTAAGAGAAATTAGATCTAGATCTAAAGCTAAATCAAAAATCGGTTTAGATGAAAATTTAAGTTTTCAATCTAACTTGATGAGAATTAGATCTCAACACCTATTCACCATGGAAATTGCTCTCTAGAAAATCCTAACTCCGAGAATCTCACATCTTATAAATTTTCTTCTCTTTTACACTTCATTTTCAATTCAATTTGAATACATTGCTATCTTGAGAATTTATCATGCAATTTCAAGTAACTTTCACTTGATCACCATCATTTCTTATCATCTCGTTCAAGCCTTAATTACCGAGAATAATCCATCCTTGTGGACGATACCTAAATACCACTATACTACGGTAGTTTGTACTAAAACCATTTTTGATCGGGTACAAATTGCTATAGAATAGTGAATTAGGTTATAAATTTTGTTTTGATCCAATAAACGACAAAAATCTGAGCGATCAAAAATGGCGCCGTTGCCGGGGATGGTGCCAAGGTGATTGAGGCATTTTCTTTGGTGAGGATTAACCCTTGTGATCCACATCACAAGATTGGTGAAATTCTCTTTACCAATTCTCCACTTTCATCTTATTTTTCTTCCAGATTTCATCTTTCTTTTTCTTTTTCTCTTTTGTCTTTTTGTTGTGTTTTGGTTTTCCTTTGTTTGCTGTGTAGGTTAACCCTTGTATGCTCCATTGGGAACGAAATTCTAAGGGAAGGTTGGAAAGAACTAATTCATCTACTCAAGTGCTGAATATTGGAATTGCTAAAAATACAATGGAACCTCAAGGTGAAGATCAACTAAGTCAACATGGTCCAAATGAAGAAAATTTCCATTTGTATCGATCTATGAGGGACCATATGCATCCACCGAGAATGAGTGCACCATCATGCATTGTTCCTCCTAGTGAGCAAATGATCATCCGTCCTTATTTGGTGCCACTTCTTCCTCAATTCCATGGAATGGAGAATGAGAATCCTTACACTCACATAAAGGATTTTGAAGAAGTATGTCATACTTTTCAAGAAGGGGCTGCATCAATTGATCTTATGAGGCTTAAATTGTTTCCTTTCACTCTCAAGGACAAGGCAAAAGTGTGGCTGAATTCTTTGAGACCGCGAAGTGTCCGCTCATGGCCTGAACTACAAGCTGAATTTTTGAAGAAGTTTTTTCCAGCTCATCGTACTAGTGGACTGAAGAGACAAATTTCCAATTTTGTGGCCATGGAGAATGAAAAATTTTATGCTTGTTGGGAGAGATATATGGAGGCTGTCAATGCTTGTCCTCATCATGGTTTTGACACTTGGATGTTGGTAAGCTACTTTTATGAAGGTATGTCACCGGCTATGACTTTGTAGCAGAGGTTTGAAGATCTTCGTCATCAGTCTCTGATAGGTGGCGCCAGCGTTTTTGAGTCCGAATGACATGACTTTGTAGCAATAAAGGTCGTGTGGCGTTATGAAGGCTGTTTTTTCTTCGTTAGCTAGGGACATGAGGATTTGGTGGTATTCGGAGAAGGCGTCCAAGAAAGAGAGCATCCCTTGCCCAGTAGTGGAATCCACGATTTGATCTATCCGCGGCAGAGGGAAACTATCTTTTGGGCATGCATTATTGAGGTTGGTGTAATCAACGCACACTCACCATTTGCCTTCCTTTTTGGGTACCACCACTACATTTGCCAACCAGTCTGGATATTCCACCTCTTTGATGAATCCGGCTTCCGGCAACTTGTCAATCTCATCTCGGATAATCTTTTGCCTGTCCGGGTGAAAACGTCGAACTTTCTGCCGGATGGGTCTTGCTGTTGGCAAGACGTTAAGCCTATGAGAGACAATGGAAGGGTGAATTCCCTTCATATCAGAATGCGCCCATGCAAAGACATCATGATTTTGTCGGAGGGTGTTTTGAATGTTCCGGGTCTCTTCGAGCGTTAAGAGGGAACTGATATGTGTAAGGTGAGTACCTTCTTCCGAAATTTGGATTGTTTGCAAGGGATCCGCTACCGGGGAATCTCTATTCGCCGGACACAGTGATTGCTATTGGTCAAGTGCATGGGTGGGCTCAGGGAGGGGTTTATCCTCCTGACTGGTCCCCGCTTCTCGCGCTATCTGGTAGCATTGGCGAGCGGCTAATTGGCTGCCGTATAGGTTGATTTGTCCATCATTGGTAAGGAAGCTTACCATTTGATGATACGTAGAAGGGATGACTTTCATGTAATGTAGCCATGTGCGCCCCAAGATGACATTGAAGGGTGATAAATCTTGTACCACCAAAAATTGTACGTTGAGAGTGATTGGGCCAGCTTGGATCGGCAGTACAATATCTCCCAAGGAAGTAGTTGATGCCCTGTTGAATCCGGATAAGATTCGCCCAGGATTTTCGAGGCCTGTGAGACTGTGTCCCATGTGGTTAATGACCGATGCTTGTACCAGATCGGTCGAGCTGCCCGGGTCAATCAGGATGCGTCTCACGTCAAAATTTCCCATTTCCAGGGACAGAATGAGGGCGTCGCGGTGCGGCTGCAATATCCGGATGGGGTCTACTGGTGGGAAAATGATTGTCCCATCTATGGGGCGAGGCTCCCCCCCCCCCCAGTTATCCCAGGTCGGATGGAGTTGATACGCTCGCGCACTAATGCTTCCCACAACAACTTTTGTCTCTTTCGTTTAGAGTCGTACTCCTCATCAGATGGGCCTCCGTTAATATAGTTTATAACTGCTTTGGGGGCGGCTGGGGCCCTGGGGGCTTCTGAGTTATGATTTCGGAAAGCGTCTCTATCTCCGGTATCTGAGCGGAGGTATTGCTTTAAATGTCCCGCCCTTATGAGCTTTTCGACCAAATAATGGAGGCATCTGCATTCCTCCGTTGTGTGACCATGCTCCTTATGGAAGACGCATTTTTTACGATGATCACGTTTGGATGGGTCCGTTTCAAGGGGTCTAGGCCACCTGAAGTCGGACATACCTTGGATTACAGGGAGGAGCTTCTCATAGGATATGGAAAGGGGCGTGAGGGGTGGCATTTCCGGGCGACTTGGCCCTTCCTGCCTTCGATCGGACGGTCTTGGCCTATCCGGAAGTTTGGCACTTCTTTGGGCACCCCCTCTGGATGCCTGGCCGGCAACCAAGACTTGTTGGGTGGCTGCTCGTACGTCATCTTCGAGCATTGAGTATTTGTTCGCGCGTCGGAACAAGTCGTCCATCGTCGTAGGAGGCTTTTTAGCGAGTGATTCGAAAAATGGAGTGTCTGGACAAATGCTTCGCTTGAAGATCTGTAAGACAGCGTCCATGCTGTAAGCCTTTACCTGTAGTACGGCCTGACCGAACCGCTTCACGAACTCCCTTAAGGATTCGTTATCTTGCATTTTTATGTTTTGCAAAGTGCTGATATTCTGCTTATGTCGAGCGGAGCATAAGTATTGTCCCACGAAGGCTTCCCATAGGTCTCTGAAATTATCAACAGAGTTGGGAGGTAGGCGATGGAACCATGAGAGAGCCTGCCCTTGTAGGCTGGCGGGGAATACTTTGCATAACAGCGGATCGTTGCTTATATCGAGAGTCATGAGCTGTCGATAATGCATGATATGGTCGAAGGGGTCGCTGGACCCATCGTATGTGGAGAATTTTGGTACGATGAATCCCCTTGGGGGCTCGTAATGAATGATATGAGAGCAGAAAGGCGTGGAGAGCATGTCGTCCAGCCTTTTGTTGATGGAGCCAATGGGCGGCTCGTTTGGGAGGTTTCTCCCAACTTGTCGTACCGCTAGGTGCGGGTGAACGTTCTGCACGATGGGGGTGACCATGGGGTCACGGTGCGGGAGTACGTTCTGCACCATGGGGGTGACCATAGGGTCAGGGTGCGCTGCCCAGGTTGTGGCTACTGATGGCCTTGGCCTCCCAGGCTCCTGTGGGCTTAGTCTTGCGCGCATTGAGTTTGACAATTGAGATTTTCTCTCGCGTTGTCTTTTTGCTGAAAAATGAGTAGAGTCCGAGCTTTCCTCATGGGGAATTCTGTGCATGGGCGTGTGTGGCTCATGTGGTCTAACGTTGCCTGTTTCTGGGATGGCTCCCGCTGTCCCAGGGTATATTGACTCTGGTTCTGGCCTCGAGTTTGCTACCTGGCCTCTTGAATGCTGATGACGGGGAGGCCCCGTCGATGAAGCCTGGATGCGTAGCACCGCATTTTCTTCTCTTAATTTTACCGTCTCCTAGAGGAGAGCTTGCAGTTGTCGTTCGCTTGCCAACTGTCTCCTTTCGATGGCTCGATGCCACTCAGAATTATTTTCCTCTCTCCTACCAGATGAACGGCTTCGGGAAGGTGTGACCATCTTTGCTGGTGATTGAATCAGTGATTTTCCCACAGATGGCGCCAATGTTGAGGCCTCGCGTCCCTGGTGATCCACGTAGTTGCCAAATGGATGGACGCACGATCTCAACCAATATAGATTCCTGGTTCAATCGTTCCTGCAAAAGGCGTTCGGACAGGGTGTCCGGACACATCCTCCGATGGTTTTATCAGTCATGGTTAGAGAGAATAATCAGTTGGCCTTTTACTAGGTATAGCAAGCTTACCTTCTTCTTGTATGAAGGTCCATATATATAAGTATCAGGAGCTTTGTTTCCCTCTTTAATGGTAGGGAGATATTTTGGCTTGTAATGATGCCTCTAGGTGGTGACAGGGCCATCATCACCCTACGGGCGGCTGACAGAGACGTGGGAGGCGCCGCGGCTGTCAGAGATCGTGGGAAGTGACTTGCTGTCACTTCATTCCTGTTCTTTCACTCTGCAGGTGACAGAATGTGGGTCATGGCGGGCTGTTGGAATGACGTGCAAGACCTGCTTACTTCCGTCAATGATCCGGACAAACATATCAGGATAGGTTATGTCGGTTGTCCGGATGTGCTGTTTGTGAGTATCGTGTGCTTCTCCTTTTAGGAAGTCCGGATAGGAGAAGCGCGCCACGTGTACTCTTGGGGAAATCCGGATGGGGATAATCCAGATAGAAATGTGTGCCACGTGTCATCAGGGGGAAGGGTCCCTACATGTACAACATGACAACCATTCCAAATGACCTTCCTCTCTTCCTCAGCTATGGTGGGCAGGATGCACTTTCTGATGTTAATGATGTGCAACTCCTGCTGGAAAGCCTCAAAGATCATGATG